>NC_080670.1:46678443-46984693 GCF_030247195.1 Topomyia yanbarensis
TTTGATTGCCGCGTCGTGTTAAATCCCCCCTGATAAATGGGTAACTGAGTGACGGGATTGGGAACGAGTGCATGGGGTAGATTAGCCATCTAAGAATTGGGTAGATTCCCCATCCAAGAATTGGTAAAGCGCTCATACGAAGGCTTCGTCATCGCTAAAATCTACGGCGTCTTCGTGTGCAGTTGTTACGCTCCTCCAAGGAGCAGTTAACCGAGCAGTTGATCGACTGAAAGCCAGCAGGTGCTGACTTCAATGCTTTGCCTGTGGAGTGGGACAATAGAGTAACAAACATAAGAGGGTGAATCTTGCAGGAAGCTCTAGCGAAGTTTATTGTACGGTTGTGCAATGAAGGTTACAGCACATTTCGAAGAGACGGAAGGGAGTGTATCATTGATGTCATATTCTGTAGTTCTTCACTGACGGCGAACATGGATTGGAGGGTATGCAAAAGTAGCGATCACCAGGCGGTTTGCTGCCGTATCGTCCAACGGAACCCTGCTGCAACAAGAAGAAGGATGGTCGGCGAAAAAAAGTGGAAGACGAAAGACTTCTTCGTTGAGGCACTGACAGCGGGACCGAGAACGTGAAGCCACGCAATAGACGGCGTCCAGCTTACTCGTGAAACGAGACGCTCAGTACGCTACGTGCTGCTTGTTTCAGATCCAGAAGGCGGCCTCAGAGAGCGGTATTGGAACCATGATAGGAACGCAAGACAGCATTTGGGCCGCTTTAAAGTGGGAGATCAAGCTTAGCCAGTCAGATTGCCACAAGGAGCTGTTCCGAGAAGCAGATGCCAATCCCTGGGGCACGTGCCGCGCCGAGATGGCGAAAGTGAAGGGCCCATCGACGCCAGCCGAAATGTTGATCGCGGAAGATCGGCAAGTGACTAACGACGAGCTCGTAGAAGCGTCAATGGGACTGAAAGTAAAGAAAGGCCCTGATTTGGATGGAATACCAAACGTGACACCAAAAGCTGTGATTCTGGCATAGCCGGACAAGTTCAAGATGGTGCTGCAGAAGTTGTTGCTTGAGGGACTCCCGGAAATGTGGAACGTACAGAAGCTGGTGTTTCTACCAAAGCCAGGCAAGCCACCGGGTGATCCAACCGGTTTCGCGGACGACGTATCACTAACGGTGATGGCTGAGACACTTACAGAAATGGAGGTGTCGGTGATGGAAACAATAAACGCGATCGTGAAATGGATGAGCGGGGTCGAGCTGCTTAAGATAGCTCACCACAAGACGAAGGTGTTGTTGGTCAGCAACTACAAAGTGGTTCAGCGGATGCAGATCGGCGTCGGAGGGTACGTGATTGCATCTAAGCGTGCACTGAAGCTATTGGGAATGATGATCGATAATTGAGCTTCAATAACTACGACGACTACGCTTGCAAAAAGTCGGCGAAGGCAACGAACGCTATAGCAAGGAACATGCCAAACGTCCGTGGTTCAAGAATTAACACGAGACGTCCGCCATCACGTGTTTCGTCAGTGATTCTGCCTGGGGTGCGGCGCTGAAAACCAAGCGGAAACGCGAATAGATGAGCAGGACGTTCCGCTTGATGGCCGCACGAGTCGTGAGCGCGTACAGAACAACATCGTCGTAGGCAGTATACGTTATCGCCGGTATGGATCCCATTTGCATCGCCCTGGCGAAGGATATCCAGTGCCACAATCGGAGAAACTCCAGAAACGTGAAAAAGATTATGTGAATCCATAAGATAGCGAGGTGGCAAAAGGGATGGGGCAATACGTAGAAAGGAAGGTGAACCGGCTCAGCCTAAACCTGTGAACGTGGGTCAATAGATGGCTCGGAGAGGTGAACTTCCCCCTGACACAGCTCCTGTCGGGCCACGACTGCTTCACAAAATATCTTGCTCGATTTCAAGCGACACGCAGGAAGATGTTTGAAACGGGAAGACAGAACATCGACCTGAATAATATCGAATGACAAGTATAGTAAACAGGTGGAACGCGTCAACAGAGTGGTGACGCAGATCATAACCGGCTTACTGCGGAAATGGCGTGATGAACAGCGTGCAATAGTTTCCGGAGAGCAGTCACCGCCGGGAAACTCTCCGACGGGGTAGATCCACCGCCATGGACTAGTCAAGTATACTGCAACAGAGTACCGGGTATGCCTCGTCGGGGTGCCAGCGAACCGGACGCTATGTCACACCAGGAACTAGACTGGGTAGACCTTGACGAGAATCGATTTCGGGAGAAGTTTTCTCGCCGGGGAATTCTCCGTCGGTGTAGGCCAGGTCCGTCGTTAGGGATTGGACCGCTTAGTTCGCGAGCAAGTGAATGGCTCAACGAGGAAGTGGTGTTAAATGGCACGAAAAGGGAGCCGCGGTAATGAACGAAAATGATTTCCGCTTCCAAAACCACTTTCTGAACCCTATAACTGGGGACCATTGATTGCAAATAAAAATTTGGATTTTGAAAGTTTCGAGTTTTTCTGCCCACCCTACTGTTCAGGCTTTGATTCCCTGAGTCGGTGACCTTCCTTAAGTAGGTATTACATATTAGTTCAATGGAAGGTGTGGTCGTGAAAATTCAATTTTGTAAAAAAAATAAAATTATTTGTAATTTTGCGTACAAAAAGTGAAAAAAAGCTTTAACGTAAGCTGCATCGAAAAAAAATGAAAGCCATATGCTTAATGACCCAATTGGTAATACATTTCCTAAATAGTTGTGTCATCATTGTCCATTTAAATAAGTGCTCAATGGGCAACCAGAACAAAAAGTAGAAAAGTACTCGTCATTTTCAGTAGTCCGAGTTCATAACTATCCATCTGTGTCGACGATGCAAATTTCACTACGTTGGACAGCAGGGTAGGTTCCACTTGGTGTGAAATGCTCGAGCCCGTTGGTCGCCATATCGCAAATTCCATCTTCTCCAAATTTGGCAACGAGATACCACTTATCGCAATGTGGGGCTTGACGTAAAGCTAGCTTATCATAACTACCCTAACTCAATGCATCATCGTTGTTGGCCATGAGATGGCAGAAAATATTTTTAAATACCTTCCCATTTAAGTTCCAGTACACACAGACCGCCTAGTGAGTGTTTAGGTCAACCTCTCAGTAGCAGACTCTATACCATGGGTCTGCTGAGTTTCCTGGTAACGGCATTAGCCATCACACTAGTTGCGATATTTTTCTACATTCGAGGACGCCATCGGTTCTGGTTGGAAAGAAATTTCCCGTGCGCTCCAAACCCGAACTTTTTCTTTGGGCACGTCAAAGGGCAGCAGATGACTAAACATGCCTGCTACATCAACCAGGAGTTGTATCGGTACTTTAAAAGGCGCGGCGAACGATTTGGCGGTTTCAGTTTATTCCCGCTTCCTGCGGTAACCATCATTGATCCGGAACTGATTAAAACTATCCTGGTGCGGGATTTTAATGTGTTTCATGATCGTGGCATATACAACAATCCGCAAGCAGATCCTCTGTCCGGACACCTGTTTCTTCTGGAGGGAGCTCCTTGGCGAGTGCTGCGTCAAAAGCTATCTCCGACTTTCACGTCCGGCCGGATGAAGGGCATGTTCGGGATGATTATGAAAGTGGCGGAAGACTTCCAGCAGTTTATGGTTGAAACCCAACAGCAACAGTCGGTTATGGAAATGAAGGAAGTGCTGGTGAGGTTCACTACCGATGTTATTGGGACGTGCGCGTTTGGATTGGAGTGTAACACGTTGAAGAATCCGGATTCGGAGTTTCTTAAGTACGGTAGGAAGGTGCTCGAGCAGGATTTTATTGATGTGGTTAAGTTTTTCTTTGCTTCAACATTTAAACAACTTGCCACTAGATTACAGATAAAGCTTACGGATCAGACTGTGGAAAAGTTTTTTATCGATCTTACCCGATCAACGGTGGAATTTAGGGAGAAAAACAACGTGTTGAGAAATGATTTCCTTAATTTGCTACTCCAGCTTAAGCAAAAGGATGGCTCGGAAGATTCGAGCGAAGGAGATGCAGGGCTCACAATCAATGAAATGGCTGCACAGTGTTTCGTTTTCTTCGTCGGAGGATTCGAAACGTCATCGACAACGATGAACTTTTGTTTGTTTGAGCTTGCGAAGAATCCGGATGTTCAAGAGAGACTGCGAGACGAAATCGAGAAGGCGATAGAAGCGAACGATGGGGAAATCACGTACGACTTGGTGATGGGTATTCAGTATTTGGATAATGTAGTTAATGGTATGGTTGTGTGATATTTTTTATATAACAAATAGCTAAAAATTCAACTTTTAGAAACGCTGCGATTGTATCCTCCGGTGGAAAGTTTGGTTCGTGTACCTCTCAACGATTACACCATTCCCGGCACTGAGCATGTCATTCCAAAGCAAACCATGGTCGTAATCCCTGTGTACGCTCTACATCACGATGCGGATATTTTTCCTGATCCGGAACGCTTCGATCCGGACCGTTTCCTTCCGGATGCCGTCAAATCACGCCATCCCTACGCGTACCTTCCCTTCGGGGAAGGTCCGAGAATATGCGTCGGAATGCGCTTCGGTGTTATGCAGACCAAAATCGGACTGATAACGCTTCTGAAAAGTTTTCGTTTCTCTCCCTCGGCGCAGACACCATCATCGATCGTATTCGACGCAAAGATGTTTGTGCTTTCACCGAGCGGAGGGAATTATCTGAATGTTGATAAGATTTAGTGGTTCACGAATTGATAAAATAAACGTGTGTCACGCTGAATCGCATCTTATTATTTGGACGGGTGAAAATGAAATAAATAAATAAATTATCCACATTGGCTAAAACTTGCATATCGGTAAATTAAAAAAAAAAAATAGATCGATGACTTGTAAGACATGGCTTGGCTTGTCAAGATATCATGAATAAGCCCGTTGGGTGGTATACCTTGGCCCCATGGCGAATTATTCACAAAAGACCTAGCACCAAGAAATTCGGCACAAGACCAACCAACGTGCTCCATATCGTGGTGACACTCGCCACAAACGCAAAGATTTCTCTCAGTAAGCCTAATATTAATGGGACGAGCGTCGAACGTAGAACAACTGGAAATTTCATGGCGAAAGGTAAATTGATAACTAGCTGTTTGTCTTAACCCAATTATCTAGGTGTGGTGGTATAATTTTCTCTAATACTACGTTCACACTACGAGTTAAAACGTGTTTTAACGCTATCTTGATGACATTTTTCTTATTGCTAATTATTATAACATGTTTTAACTCTGTAGTGTGAACATAGTATAACAATTTCCGGATACAACAAAATACTGCAATCGACCGATGTGAATCGTGGTCGAAAGATGGTATTACCGGTTTTTGGACTGTTACTGTTACTAGTCACCAGCCGAGGTAAAGAAATAAATTCAAAAGGAGATTCTTCGCTGGATATAATTTTAGCATGTTTTAGTACACCTACGAATACATCGAAAAAGGTGAGTCAATTATGTAGGTACCCATACGTCACGCACAAATGTTTACATAAAAACGGAGTACAGGCAAAAATTCCTTCTAAAGTCGTTCGTTGTATATTGATTTCGAACTGTTAAAAAGTAATCCCTAGAGAGCTCATCAATGTTTCTCTCGATAAACCATCGACAAACCGGCGCCAATGGCCGTTTTTTGCGTGTGGAGCATTCTTTTAAAGTTGTTGTCTAAAACAGTGTACCGTTTAAAAATTCGAAAATTTTCACTACATCGTGTTTCTAAAGCTCGATCTTTGGCCGCATTTCACTCGAGTGGCGGATCTGCACTGGAGTGAGAGAGCCTTCCAGATTCTCTGCTGAACATACTGGTGTTTTTTTTCGAAAAAAGCGCTACATGCCCATCCCTCAGAGTTCTGCCGTTCTTTATTAACCTTGCGACGTCAGTATATTTGTACAGATGGTACTTCTCGTGGTTCATGCGTCTGTGGCATTTTCCGTTGTGCCGCCGAGTACTCTTTCAAACACATCGATCACTTGACCGTTTATATTCTTCAATGACAACGTACATCCAGGTTTTTTACGCAAGGGATACGAACCGTGTGAAAAAAACGCGTAAAAGCGAGTTAATTGGAAAATTCGCGTAAAAAACGTCTTAGTCGCGATGCTCTCACAAGAGCGCCGGACTGCACTGACGTCCATCTTCCGGATACAATTTTAGATCCTGGTGGTTAAGGTTGGACAGAGAATGCGCAAAATTCGCAAACGAAAAAAGCAGTTTTTTCCACACCGCATGTCAGATCTTCATAAAAATCAATCAGCGTATGTAGAATGTTGTTACAGTACTGCTGATTGATTTTTATGAAGATCTGACATACGGTGTGGAAAAAAACTGCTTTTTTCGTTTGCGAATTTTACCCTTTCTCTGTCCAACCTTAACTGCTTCGTATCCTTGGCCCACCAATTATTTTTGTACACTAGGCCACTGCGGCACTGGGGCAAGTTGGTCGGGTTCCTTTCTTTCGGCACGTATGGCATCTTTTTCTGCTTAAGATACTCCAGCGTCTTCTCGTGGTATTGGGAGACGCCTTGTCCGGCCTTCCCATCCATATGATGCTCCGTACTTCTCATCCGCATGATGCTTCTTTAAGAACGGTAGACCTCTCAGCTTGAACCACGGTTTTGAAATCACTCTGTCCGATATGGCGATGTACAGCATAACTTTTTTTTTCAAATTTATGCTTAAACTTATATTTTACTACTTCGCTATCTGCTCGTCGGTATACTCGGGGGACCGAGTCTTCTTCAGACAGATGATGTCCTCCATCCTGAGGGTTCGGTGGATAAAGGTATGGGAGCAGTGATCTTTTCGGCCGGGCTCACGTAAACTCGTTCCGTCCTTATTGTCGAACAGTTTTTTCAACGCTTCCTTCTTCTTTTGCGTCATTATCTTCGCCGGATGGCCGCTACTGGCCTTTCGCTTCACGCTCAGGGATGCCTGGATTCGGATAACTGTACTCACGGGCACGTTTTCGTCTCGAAAGTGGTCTACCGTAAACTTTTTTCCACGATGATCACGCGTTTCGTAAAACCGTACAACACGCTTGCGGAGTTCTTGCTGTTTCGACGCCATCTTCGATTGAACTGACAGCACCCGAGCAAAAAGAAACATGCTACCCATTTCTAGTGAATCCAGAGAGCAATTCTCTTGGAGAGTAAAATTTACGCTCTTTACTTTGATTACAGAAAGGTATTGAAATCCTTCACATTTTTTTTGAACACCCGTTAGAAACGAAATTTCAATTTAGCACTGACCGAAATACCCCATCACTATTCCAAATCAGTTTTTACTGACAGTGCTAGACGAGTGTGAAGCGATCTTCAAATACGAAATGTGTCGTGTCGTACAGAGAAAATCGAAACTCGTCTTTATCCACATTGTGTTCGCTTTGCTTCTTGTGGAATACAATGGCAAGCGAAATGATGCACACTTCTAGGCAATAGGACGCGTTAATTTCTATTGTATAAGAATTGATGAAACATGAGTGCAACGCAGAGAGGATTTGAATGTGTTGGTATTGCCGTTTAGGGATTTTTTGTTGGGACCGCATTAGTACTAACATAGATGCAAATAATTTTAGCCCGGAATATGGAAGGTAATAGCTCTACTGCACATCCACCGATTCATTTTGAGAATGCCGTACATTCTGAGGTCGGCTTCAAATAGAATAAGCTTCACATGAATACATCAACGCATCAATTGGATGCATGCATCACATTCATACTTCCTGAATTAAAAATAAAATTTTTAATTCTCACTCGTATTTAGTATTAACATATCTTGTGTGTAAATCATATAACTAATAATAATAAATAGACGATCTCACCAATATTTCTAATTTATACCCTTCCTGACTCGCCTTGGAGACAGATATTTTGCAGATGGCATGGCACCACCGAATCACTATTCTGCCAGAAATCTCGCTCTTGCACACTATCTTGCATCAAACTTTCACTTGCATAGAAAGTTTTTATGCTATCCCAATATTTGACCACTTGTTAGTCCTGGTGTCTGAGTAACGCTATGAGTTTAGCACTTGCAAAAAGTCACATTTTTACCAACTTTTCACAATTTTTCCACTTTAACCGTCAATTATTTGCCTGACAAAACGTTTCTTCGTCATCTAGTAGACCACTGCCGGTACGATGAAAATCAAAATCTAGCTTTATCATTGCAAGGTCCAACCAAGCAAACTATCACTCGTCCCTCGAGAGCACAAGTCGGGATGTGGCGTAAACCGAGCAAAAAACGCAGATTGAACACAACGTATGGAGCGATGTGCTCTACGATTAAATTGCGATGAAGGTTCGACACAAAACTCGCTGGCTTCTTGGCTCGGCCCCAAGATGGCGACTTCCAGTGCACCGAACTCTATGAACTAATCAATGATTTTTTTTTTCAATTGACGCGGTATCTCCCGCAAAAAAAACCTGGGTGGTCTTTCAAAATTTCCTCGGATATTAGATCTAACATAAACAAGCAAAACGCAAAATATTTTCATGTGTTCATCTAGAAGAGTGCCTCGTAACAACAGGTAAAAAAAATCTGAGTGTACGGAGCAACACCGTTTTAAGTAGAGCAAACTCGATAGAAAGATGGACGAACACTTTGTTTTCAGTAATGAGAGAGGGCGTTTGGTCACGGGTTTTACAATAATATTTCATTGCGTCTATCACAGGTGATAGCCGCAATAAAATATTATTGTAGGAAACCCGCCATTTCTCATTATTGTAGAGCAAACTATTTGGATGTTCGTAGGTTACGGACTTTAGCTGATAAGTTCAATTAGCAGCCAAAACAAGCCCCGTTACCTCGCAGCTAACACTACTCCCATATGTCACAAGTGTTCCGAATTTTTTTAAGCGCAATTACAACCTCATGCCGCATATTCCTACCTAGGACCAACATCGCTCGGACTGGCTCGTTCTCCACCAGCTACCATGAGCTTTATCTTGCCAGAGTTTATAGTCAGTCCGATTCCTTTCTAAACGGCACAAACACCTCGTACACTGCTTCACGATCGACTCCAATGTTGTCGATGTCGTCTGGAAACAAGTGATGAAAGTTCCTTCTCTTTAAACAACACATCCTGATCTTCGCATCGCACCTTCAGGCACTATGTTGAACAGCAAATTAGAAAGTGCTTCGCTCTAATTCAGCCCATTTAACGTCACAAACGAGTCGGATGTCTCTTCGGCGATTTTGACGCATTTATTCAATCTTTCTGAGTCAGTTAATTAGTCTTGGCGGATAGCCATGTTCAGGCATTTTTATCACCACAGTTTATTTCGTTGAACTGAATCGTACGTTACCTTGAATTCCAGCAACAGATGAAGCATGCTGTATTTCAAAAATTGATTCAGGATGTAACTATCGGGTTCCCACACTACTCGGGCTCTTGTTTGTCCAGCGAATAATCTTTCAAATGAAATCAGTTCGACCCTAATCGGAAAAGATATATTACGTTGAAGAACATAAGTTTGAATAGTTTTTTTTTCCAGAAATGATCATCTATTTCACCTTTAAAGTTCTGTAGAAAATCTAACTTTCGTCCTCAAGACTTAATATTTTGAGAAGACTTTAATCAACCTGTTTACAAACAGAGAAAAATGGTGAATCATGAAAAATCTAAAATAAAATTTTGGGGTTTTGTCCAGTTAGGCCGTATTCTCCTCCTTCCTGGTATCGTTCCTTGGCGTTTAACTAGGGAGGTGAGCTTGGCTCCTTTGTTGGAATCTCCCTAGCGACGTTGGTGAACTATCGCCGGATCGACTGACTCGCTGCAAGTGATCTCGGAAGTCACCGCTGTTATGTTCCCAGGGGGAACCTTCGTTCTTCTTGACGATTAGCTGTAGAGGAGAGCTTGGTTCGTTTGAATTATCCTCTACATCCGGAACGGTTGGTGACGGCGCCGGTGGTTGAGTGGTAAGCGTGACCGCCACTCATTCCAATTTGCCTGGGTTCAATTCCAGCCGAGGTCGTTGAGATTTTTCTGAGGTGAAAAAATCTGTGGTCACGTCTTCCTTCGGAAGGGAAGTAAAGCTGTTGGTTCCCGGTCTATGATTTTAGTGGGTCGATATCTAGTCCAGACAGTGCAGTCACTTCTCTGGCGTCGGTAAAGAAGAAGTGATCCAACTTCTATACTCTTACTATCAAAAATATCCTCCTCCTGTGATACTTGTGGAGTGCGCAGTAGTATATACGGCCTCTAGAAAAAGCAAGTATCGGACTAACCATTCCTTCCCTTTCCTTCCGCGATCTACGTTCGGGCCTGGCCGGCGCCGGTATTGATCAAAAAAACACTTTAGGATTACCAGGAGTTGCACATTGAAAGATGTTTCGCTACTCCCAAGCATAATTATCTACGGATTCCCTGTGCAACTTCAGCTAGTCCCGATCGATAACGGAGTAGCAGCCAGGGGTGGTCGCACAAGCTTAAGCTCAAGCTCTACAGCGAGAACGGTTCGTGATTCGATTCTTTGGTGTTTAGTCGGGGTAACAAAAACACTCCTTAACGTTTAGCTTAACCCTTTACGGCGAATCAACACCGCTTTTGCGTGTGCCCGAACCACAGGCCGGTACTCTTCGACGGATTTAACTGGCCGTCACACGCGCGCACTTCACTTCACTGACAATAGTCGGAAAACTGTCCCGAAAAGGATAAGCTAATTCGGGCGTCTAATAACAACTGTGGTTCGTCACTAACTGTCGTTTTCACGATGACCGCCTTCCGCCTCAACCGAAAACAAACACAAATCGTCTCGCCGCATCACTGTCATCGTTGATGAGCAGTATAACTAGCGAAAATTTATTTTTGCAAGAAGAGAGCGAATACCTACCTATCCCTAGTTCTATGTTAATTATACACAAATGTCAAACAAAAATTACTACACCTACCTGCACAATCAAAACCGTTCACAAACGCTACAATGAACGAAAATTTATAACTAAATGTGAACGATACATAACAGCGGTGATCATAATGTTGCCAAACAAATACACTCTACGGAGTGTATAGTCAAAAAATGGTATATTTCCACCCAGTGCCAAATTGTTACCCTGACGAGATACAAGCATACGTATTCTAAGAAAAAATCTTTTGAAATCGAGAGCCATGTGACTTTGTGTACTGACTCTTATCCATGTAGAAGATGCTATTATGAATATCCAACACATTTTAATTTTCAGTTTTTATATTTATTGGCACTAACTATTCCACACTGCAAAATTGATTGAAAAATAGAAAATCGTTTGCGCGGATAGCTGAATATAGATGATATTCTGACAACTTCTTCGAAGCACACACCTAACATTATGCCATATTATTTCCTAAAAGTGAAAATTGGATTGAATCAATTTGCGCATTAAGGGTACAATACCTAACTTGAATTAAATTTGATTTTTGTGTTTCAAATTCATCTCGTCAGTAACTAGCACCTACTGGGTGTCTAGTTAGATGATGTTCGATCAGAGCTTCTATTTTTGCTTGTCGGGGCATCACACGGGACAAGCTAGTTGCTTAAGGCATTCACATGTGTTGTGTGAACTGTTTGGATTTTTTTGTGCTTAAGTAGTGCTAATTGGGGTACTAGTTTTAGATTCATCATATAACTTGACATCCAGTTGGTGCTTGTAATTGACGAGATGAATTCGAAACACACAAATCAAACTTTCTTCGAAATGTTCAAGATTTTTGTTCTCGAATTCAGGAACGCACTAAAAATATTCCAAGAGATATACTACATTGAGACATTTATTTAAATTTCTAGGAATAAAAATAATTCATACAAGTTTGAAATACACTTTTCGGTTCCACAAAATATAAAAAAAATATTCCACCTTCTTCGTCAGCGTGTTGTCACGTAATTGAATATCTATTATAATCGGTAGTATAAAGATCAGAATGTTAATATAGTCAGTTAAAGATCCACCAATATATTGTAAAGTTTTAGACCGTCGGAGAAATTATCCACATTGGTAACCAAGAGAAAATATATCTTGACCGACCCAAAATGGGTCGTATCTGAATGTACCATTTATCTTCGTGAAAAAAATGTTACGTCGGGGTTTCTAGGAAATCGCGTTAGTCTGTACTCCAAACTAACATGTTTATTGAAAAAAGCAAATCCGTAGATCTACGGGAAAATCCGTAGGAATGGCTTCCTTGGAGATAAGTGAAGAAAACCACGCCCAAATTTATTCACTCGCGACTTTTAACTGCCTCTTATTTAAACTTTCAATAAATAAAGAAATGCTACCCGGTGGTTTAACCTTAACCTTGTAAATTGAATGCGAGCCGCTATCTTCATGGACGGAATTCAATCAGAGAGTAGAGTGGCCACATACTCACATTTTTTCTGTAATATCAGATATTTTCAACCTTTCGTCGACACAGATTCTTCTCCACAAATTATATTTTAATGAATTTTTTCAAAAGTTCCACATATTTCTGCCGATTTTCATGAAAATTTAGATATATCTACATACTTGTTAAAAATTTCTGACGGTTTTATATCTATATTGAGTGGCACCGATTAACACATATGCAAAAAAAAAACAGATTCAAGTGTGACATCACTGTACCAGAGAGTGTGGTGATTAACTCGCTCTCTCTCTGTTATTTTTTTAACAAACCCGCGCAAGTTTCTTCAATCGCATTGCATCATCAGTAACCGACAGTTGCTCGGTAGAAGTGGGTGTGCTTTTCGTGAACGCACAATGTTCGAGTGGATACTAGCGATCGTAATCACCCTGGTGCTGGCCACGGGTGCCAGTTGTTTCCTTTTCCTGGACAAAAGACGCAATTTTTGGAAGGAACGCAATTTTCCCTGCACCGGCCGTTCGGTTTTAATGTACGGTGATTTCAAGGATACGTTCCGAACGGAACACATGCAAGCGACCACTCACCGGCTGTATCGGGAATTCAAGGCACGAAAGGCACCGATCGGTGGAACGATGTTGTTTATCAATAAGGCGGTGATTGTAATTGATCCGGAGCTGATCAAGACTATTCTGGTGAGGGACTTTTCCAACTTCCACGATCGTGGCATCTACAATAACCCGGAAGCCGATCCGCTGTCGGGACATATGTTCGCGTTGGAAGGTCAAGCATGGCGCCAGCTCAGAACGAAGTTATCTCCGACGTTCACTTCTGGGAAGATGAAAATGATGTTTGACACGATTCTTGCGGTGGCAGATGAGTTTGATAAATTTTTGGGTGAGAAAACATCGGGTGGAACGGTGGAGTTGGAGATGAAGAACATTCTCGCTTGCTTCACAACGGATGTCATTGGGACGTGCGCCTTCGGAATCGAGTGCAATAGTTTACGTCATCCAGAGAGTGAAATTCGGCAAATCTCAAAAATAATATTGCACCAGTCGGTGTGGCAAATACTGTGGACGATGTTACTGATGACTTTTAAGGGTGTGGCAACTAAGTTCATGCTAAAAGGTACGCCGCCGGTTCTAGAGAAGTTTTTTACGGATCTAGTGCGCAGCACCGTGGAGTATAGAGAAAAGAATAACGTTCAGCGGAATGATTTCATGAATTTGTTAATCCAAATGAAGAACAGCGAAAAGCAGGAGGAAAAGATAACGCTAAACGAGATATCAGCGCAAGTGTTTCTATTTTTCTTGGCTGGGTTCGATACTTCTTCGACGACGATGGTGAACTGTTTGTACGAGCTCGCTTTGAACCCTGACGTACAGGATAAACTACGACGCGAAATTGGACGAGTCTGTGGAGACGGGAAGTTGGCTTATGAAACTGTTAGTTCTGTAGAGTATCTCAATATGGTGATTGATGGTAGGTTGTTATGAGATGTATTTTTTAATTTTATACTATCTTGATCAAATATTAATTTCGCTTTGTTTGAAAACTTCAACTCAGACTCAAAACAGCTTCGGTGGTGGGAGCGAACCAATATATATTACTGTTTAAAACCCTACCTATTTTCAGTTCAATTGAAATTGTATTTTAACAAACGAATTGACAGTAGTTAGATTTTGAACTGAGCTAATTTCAGCATAAAATAAATATGACATACGTATCACACTAATTTCCGTTCATCTTCATCCAATCACAGAAACCCTCCGGAAATACCCGCCATCGGACTCCTTACTGAGGACATCCATCAAAAGCTACCAGATTCCAGACAGCGAGCTGGTACTTCCGGAACGTACGCTGGTCTTGGTTCCAATCTATGGCATTCACCACGATCCGGAATATTATCCCGAACCGGAACGATTCGATCCGGAGCGGTTCAGTGCGGAGAATCGAACAAAGCGACATCCATTTGTGTATTTACCGTTCGGCGAAGGACCCCGAAACTGTATCGGAATGCGATTTGGATTGATGCAAACTAGGATCGGGTTGATAACGATTTTGCGCCATTATCGTGTTAGGATAAGCGAGAATACGCCCGTTCCGTTGGTGATTGATCCAAAATCGGCGCTTCCTTCGTCGATAGGAGGGATACCGCTGCAACTGGAGAGGGTTTGAAGTGGATCAAACTGCTAATTACGATGGGCTGCTATCGGGTTTAGACACCAAAGATTCATCTGCATGCTAAATTAGTGCGTAAGCTTTGTTGACGGAATTCAGTTCAATTAAATGGATATTAAACGGTATTTTTAGACTAACACTTTAAACATTATTTGGTGACCTTGAAAAGAGACAACTTCACAGAATTTTTAATTTCGTTTTTGATTTGATGGTTTAAGCTCAATCTAAAGAGATCGGCGTCATTTTGAACGGAACAAAATCTATTTTAGAGAAATAATAGCTATTTCGGTGAAAATACTCAAAATTACAACATATTTTTTTAAATCTTTCAGTGAAGAGATCTTTAATCTTTAAAATTCTTCTCAAACTTATGATTTCGGCGCATAAGCAACCAGTCAAAATACTCCTTGAATGGAACAGCAGTCAACGAAAGAGGAAACGTTTCTCTTTTGTTTACTGTCAAAGTGTAAACAGATGTGATTGGTTTGTTCGGAATTTCCCCTAAAAGTGAAATTTGACTGCCGTAATCGTAAGAGTGTCAAGAATATTTCGCTTTTGATTTTTTCAAATGTATATTATTTTTAAGAGTTATTGTTTCAATGTAACCAATAGATTTCGAATTACGATTTTTTAACCCTTTCATGCCCAATTTTTGTCTAGTGCATGTATGGTTTCAAAACTGTTTTTCCTTGAAAAAAGTGGGATCAAGAAACACGAAAAGCCTTTTTTCATAAAGATAGGTGCTTCCCTTGCAGTGCTAGAAGCTGCTCAATTTTTACCTTCAAATGCTCAATGCAATCCTTCTAGAATATTTACAATAGTCCAATTATGTGGAAAAGGTACCCAAAGACAGTCTAAAATGACAAGTTTTATTAGTTTTCGAAAATATTGCAACATAACAAAGATATATGAAAAATTTATTTTCTGTCGTCAACATAAACTGTTCCTGGCAGCACTGCTACATCGGAATCCAATCAGACTAATTGCAATAACTTCAGTTCTAGAGCTGATCCTTGCAACTGTTAGTACTCAAATGAAGGTCAATAGTCACATTTATTAGCCTTACTTGTTTTTGTGAAGAAATCTTGCCTCAAACAAAAGTTATAGCTGTTTAAAAACGTTGTTGTCCACAAACAACATGGGCATGAATGGGTTAAAGAAGAAATCTGCCACATTTCCGGTTGGTTTGATTCGAAACAATATACTATCATAGAAATTGACCGAATTATACTACATTCGAACAGAGCCGAGGTTGACACATACTGGAAAAGTGTTTGGATGTGTGATGCAAATATACGCACATCTACCGAAATGCGGCATTCTACCGTTTATTACCTTTGCGATAATATGGGTTTAATACCGCAATGCGCAATTTCGTGGTCTGTTACCAAAAAGCAGAGGTGATTATATGGAGAACGCTTCCAAACGAGCGATGTAAACAAATATGGCGGATTGAGGAAGCAACTCGTTACGTAAATCAATGCGTTTTCAAGTTGCATGTTGCATTTTCTCAAAAGAAATTCGTCAAGCATTCAATAAAACAACAAGCGAAGACTGAATATCATAATCATAATGTGTAGTCTTTACCGATGATATGTAAAAATGGTGCCCTTCATTAATATAATGGATTCAAGATACAAAATATTTCATGCATAAAATAAATTAACCAGAATTCGTTTTTATTGATAAAAAAATAGCAACACTGTTCGGAAGATTTCGGCGGGGTGAAAATGTGCGAAAGGAAGAAGGTTGAAGGAAAAATAAGAAGCCGATTGTCAAGTCTTGTTTTAGTGCTGTCCGCTTTTGTCTTCAGATCTGGACGAGATAAGGAAGCAGACGACTAGCAGATGTTAGCCTTCGTATGGTTATTTCCTGCGAGCGCAATTCTGGGAGCCCTTCCTCTTAATGGTCTTCCCATATGCGCATCGTACACAATGTTCGCTCTGGTTCTGTGCTCATATTAAACCCACACTTCGTGTACGAACTCAAACACGCTATTTCGTACCTAAACACGTGAACATGTTCGCCTGCACAACTGAACCCCATGTACGTACACGGTGTGCATACACATCGGTTCGTGGCACCAGTTTTCTTTTTCTCACTCTCATCGTCACTAGCGCTGACTGTTTTTGCCATGTGCGAATCGTTCTCGTGTACGCACCCGGTGTACGTACACGGATGTTTGAACTAGAGTTTGCACATCGTTCGCTTGAGTTCGATGTTCGAGGCAAACTCGAGACGAAGCATGTTTGAAGTTGAACGCGTGCACGAAATTTTGTACACAGGTACAAAATTGTACATGTTCATGGGATGTCTGCTTCTAACAGTTAATGAGATTAATTCATGTGTGTGATGTTTATGCTTATTTTGACCGGATGCAAAATGTAGAATGATTCATTTTACAAATCATTCGATGGCGTCCATAATTTGAATACCTAATTAGAAATGTTTCGGAGCAAAGGAATATCAGGCATTATGTTTCAACCAGTGTTTTTAAAGCTCGCTTCCCTATCTATAGAACATTCGTGAGAATCCCCGGCGACACCGTCGTGACCCGAAAGAATATCTACTAATACTGTGAAGTTAAAATGGTAGTGAAATTTGTGGAAGTCTTTTATTTACAATTTTTCAATGACAGGAAACATATAGCAACAGAAGTGTATCGAAATTACACTTCATATTTTACCTTTACTTTTTTAACGATTGCAAACTAATTTAATTCACAGACTCATTCAAATTTTCTCCATCAGCAACGGCATCCCTCCTATCGATGAAGGAAGTGCCGACTTTGGATCGATCACCAGTGGAATTGGCGTATTCTTGCTTATCCTAACACGATAGTCTCGCAAAATAGTGATCAACCCGATTCTGGTTTGCATCAGCCCAAAACGCATTCCGATACAGTTACGGGGTCCTCACCGAACGGTAAATACACGAACGGATGTCGCTTTGCTCGATTCTCCGCACTAAATCGCTCCGGATCGAATCGCTCCGGTTCGGGGTAATATTCCGGATCGTGGTGAATTGCATATATCGGTACCATGACCAGCACACGTTCCGGAAGTATCAGCTCACTATTTGGTATCTGGTAGCTTTCGGTAGACATTCTCATCAAAGAGTCCACCGCCGGGTACTTGCGAAGGGTTTCTAAAAAATGATGAATATAAAAAAAAGAAAGTTACCTCTGTGGACAAAAATAAAACCTACCATCGATGACCATATTCAAATATTCGATGGAACTAATAGCTTCGTAAGTCAGCTTTCCATCACCACAGACTTGTGAGATTTCGCGGCGCAATTTATCCTGAATGGCAGGGTTCAATGCGAGCTCGTACAGACAGTTCACCATCGTCGTCGAAGAAGTATCGAATCCGGCCAAGAAAAATATAAACACCTGTGCTGTTATCTCATTCATTGTTAGCTTTTCCTCCAGTTTTTCGCTGTTTTTCATTTGGATTAATAAATTCATAAAATCATTCCGCTGAACGTTGTTCTTTTCTCTGTACTCCACGGTGCTGCATACTAGATCCACGAAAAATTTCTCTAAATCCTGTGGCGTTCCTTTCAGCTTTAGTTTAGTAGCCAGGCCTTTGAAAGTCATCAGCAACATCGTCCACAGTATTTGCCACCTCGAGTGTCGAAATATTTTTTTCGATATCTGCCGAATGTCACACTCTGGATGACGCAAACTGTTGCAATCGATTCCGAAGGCGCACGTCCCAATGACATCCGTTGTGAAGCAAGCGAGAATGTTCTTCATCTCCAACTCCACAGTTCCATTCGATGTTTTCTCCTCCAAAAACTTGTTCAACTCATCTGCTACCTCAAGAATCGTTTCAAACATCATTTTCATTTTCCCGGAAGTGAACGTTGGAGATAATTTCATTCTGAGCTGACGCCAAGCTTTACCTTCCAGAGCGAACAGATGTCCCGATAGTGGGTCAACTTCCGCGTTGTTGTAGAATCCTCGATCGTGAAAGTGAGCAAAATCTTTCACCAGAATTGTTTTGATTAACTCCGGGTCAATGACAAGCGTCGATTTCACAACAAAAAGCAATGTTCCACCGATCGGTAGCTTTCGTGCCTTAAACTCCCGATACAACCGCCGGTTGGTCTCTTGCATATGTTCCGTTCGGTTGGCATCCTTGTAATCGCCGTACATCAAAATCGACCGGCCGGTGCAGGGGAAGTTAAGTTGCTTCCAAAAATTACGTCTTTTGTCCAGGAAAAGTAAACAACTGGCACCGGTGGCCAGCACCAGGGTTATGATGAGCGCCAGTACCCACTCGAACATTACGTGCTTACTCGTAGTTCTCCTACTTCTTCCGAGCAACTGCCGGCAACTGATGGAATGGTAATATGTTTCGTTTAAAGTCACCTGCGCGAGGTGGTTTAAAAAGAGAGAAGGCGCGAGCTGACCGCGCCACACTCTCTGGTTGCATCGTGTGCTTATGAAGATAGAGGATTGCATACACAATTTTCATGGTGCAAATTATTGGCTTGTGCGCAGTTCACTTGGGTTCAATTCCCAATCAACGCTACGTGCGGGATTGGGAATTGAACCCAAGTAATTTTTCTAACCCAATAAAGAGGAGAGTGATCCTTAGTTTAAAAACTCCATAATTGAACATAAGAATATGTTCAATAACTAGCACTAGCACTAGCGGTATTGATAAATCGTGTAAAAATATGCGATAGAATATAGACTCCAAATGATGCTATCTGTTTCGAACGATGTCCTGTACGGAACTATCTATTTACGAATTTTCATCTAATAAAAATGATTTTGTGCAGCAGAATACATGTCTACGGTTTAAAGACTACTTTCAGTGCACTCTACACTTACGCATTGAACAAATAATTAGAGCCGACTTATAATTTATCTTATCTATTAACGAACCAAAGGCTAAATCCTATCAACATTCAGATTAACCACCCCCCCCCCCCCCCCCCTCCTTTGGTGAAAGCACGAAAAACTTTGCGTCGAATACGATCGAGGACAGTGTCGCTGAATGCTAATCAGTCCGAATTTGCTGTCTGGCAGGCCGAAGCACATCCTGGTGCAAATTCTCCTGAAAAAAATAGTACGTATTGAACCGTCATTTTCGGATTCATACATCGTTTTCTGGTCAGTTACCATTTCACTTACCCAAAGGAAAAGTTCATATTCGGAGAATACGGAAAATTTCTCTACAACCAGAATCGATGGAAGCTTCGAATATAGTAAAATATCGCGACAACGTTACCAGGAAACCCGGTTGACCTATGATATATGGTCTGCCGATATCAAATAGACCTGATATCTCGAGAACCGGTTCTTGTGCATTGGAACTAAAATTAGATCGGAGGTGTATGGAAGGTATCAGTGGCGTAGCCAGAAATTTGGTTTGGAGGGGGTTTTGATGAAAATCGCAAATTTTTTGAAAAAATGCTAAAATTTAATATGAGTTTGATAAATTATTGAAAACTCAAAACATAAGTAGTCTAACAGATGTCATTCCAGTCTACAAACAAGAAGGATCAACATGGAACAGTTTTCAAACCTCTATAGATTATTTTCTTGTATAATATGTCAATGAAGTCAAAAATTGCGATCTTTTAAAGTGGGATAAATGATCTAAAAAAATTTCAACGTTCAAGATCACCTAATATAATAATCCTTGACTTTGAAGGTTTGACAACTTCGGGAAGTTATCAACATAAAACAGCGCCTGCTTTGATATAGAAATTTTAGTGATTAACTCTCATAGAGGTAATTATGGTGAATTAATTTTTCAAAAATATTAAGAGACATGGTGCCTTCAGCAAAGTTTTTGATAATGTCATTTCAACCAATTTTGTTGAAAATATGAAGGCTACATGAATTCAACATATAAAGATTTAAATGGACTGGGCCTGCTATATTTCTTCTTAGTGAAGAAAAATTTAGGTGAAAACTATTTTTTTCTGCGCTACGGATAAAATTGTTTGAAACAATCATTGCGGGTTGAGAACACAAAACCTATAACTAAATTATGGATGGATGGAACTGAAACTTGCGTTTCGACTTCATCTCATCAGAATCCGACACTAACTTGGTGGGCGGACTAAGCTTGCGCCGAATTGATGCTAGCTCCTGAAAATGGAATCACTCTTTGTGTTTTTGAGTCCTTTTAATATCTGGGAATTATTTGTTTTATATCCAGTTCCCTTATTTTTTTTGTAAGCTTCAAAGGCACCTTGAACGCAATGTGAATTTATTATTTAATTACCGCAGAAGAGATTTATCAAATACAGTAATTTCAGAATAGCTTGTTGTAAAGGTTTTCTACTACTATATTTCGATACTCTGAATATGTGGGATATTTATGTCTTTGACAAAGTTGTTTGAAATAGCACTTTCGAAAACTTTGCTGGAGACATTAAGTCTCGACCCAAATTTATTGAAGAGTAATTCTTGTCTATAATTACTTCTAGGAGGATTAACCGTCAAAATTATTCTATCAGCAGATGAACAGTTTTACGTTTTGAAATTCTTCAATGTTACTTAACATCGAAATTTGGCAGTTTCGAATGAATGTGATCGTGACCGTTAAAAATTTATCGAGCATTAATTTTACTTTTCTTTATTAGTCAACCTCACAACTTGCAGTACTAGTACGTAGCACACAAAATTTTAGTATGCCATTCATTGCATCCTGCTAAGAGGCTATTCATATAGTTGATAATACAACAAAAATCCAATGCTCATAAAACCGATCCTGACCTGCTAGAGACAAAATTACATCAGCTTTCAACTAGTTTCTGAAATGTTATTCTTGTTGTTAACCATATTGAATTGTTGTCCAAACTCTACAAAATCTAAAAAAATACATTTTCAGCAAATGTTGAAATGTATGTAAGTTTTCGGTAAACAAGCTTATGTTTAATATGCAATCAACCTATTCAAATTTAGATTCCCATTCGAAAAATTGTCTCTAATCCATATTTTGAAGCATCTTTACAAAAATGAGCTCATAATAATTCAGACAGTTATTTTATTTTACATTGAAGTAATTTGACAACTATGGGATTTTGGCTAAGAGATAAGTTACAAGATCCCCTTCCCATAATTTTCCAAAAGTTCTCATGACGCTTTAAGGACGATTCAAACGATACATCAGCTTCCGTCAACGTCAACGGAACGTCACCGTTCCGTCAGGATAAGTTACATGCAGTTAAATGGAGGCATTCACACACAACATCAACGGCACGGAACGTTTTGACGTACGGCATGTGTGAACGGACGCAAGAGAAAAGTATTTAACTTATCCTGACGGAACGGTGACGTTCCGTTGACGTTGACGGAAGCTGATGTATCGTCTGAATCGCGCTTTAAACACAGTTCTCAATGTAGTGATCAGAGAATATTTTTCCAAAAATATTTTGTGGAATATTAAATTAAATTCGTCAGCATCAATTTTTTTTCAATCCAATTAATTTTGGTTTAAGGGGGGGGGGGGGTTAACCCCCAAACCCCCCCCCCCCCTGGCTACGCCACTGGAAGGTATTTCAAAATATGTTCCACTGTTTCATGGCATCGATGACGCATTACTATTCAGCTCGACTGCGACAAATCCAGCTAAATAAGTGATATCTCGTTTCCGAATTTGCTATAGATGCATCGAGCGACCTGTCGATTATCTGTCTCTGTTGATATTTTTATCAAATAACTCAGTTGAACCGTTTATATGGAATTTCGCTGGACTCGTTCTCGTCCCTTTCAGCAGTCCACATTTCAACACGACGCAAAATGGAGGCGAACATCATAGCGCGGCCCAATTCTTGTTTACGTATTGAAACAAAGTTAATTGTAATGTCCAACAGAAGACAGATCGGAATACTAATGATTTAAATGAGAACAACCGTGAAAAAAGTCACCCCAGAAGCAGGAATCTAACCTGCAACCTTTGTGTGTCCGTCCCAATGCACTAACCTTTACGCAATACATACATACACATTTTCGAACAATAATTTACTATGTACCTTGAAATGGTTCACTTCTATTAACGTAGAACTACGTTTCTGTTTTCGATATGGAGATGCATTTTACAAATTCAACAAAAATGGTGTGTACTGAAAGGTGGTTTGGTTTCAAATGCAATGCAGCCATTTCACGTTACATTTTCGAAACTTTTGCAATTATCGTTCAGGAAAAGTATTACTAGGATGAGCTTATTCTCCCGTTGAACGCTGGGTCGGAAACAAAAGAAGCAGTAACCACAGCGTGCTGTGTTTGAACACAGCACAGATTTGGGGAACACCTTGAACCTTAAACATGTATCCTATCAACTGTTTTCACACTCGCTTGCTCATTTTCTTTAAATATTAAGAATCATGTCAAAAAGATTGTGTGAAAAATTCAGAATGGGAGCAGCTCGAAGTATTTTACGAGATACTTCAATTATGCCAGGCCTATCACTGGGTGTTTATTATTAAATTGCCTTGTTTTAAGTTTATAATTGTAATATCTATCTAGCTGCTTCCTCATCTCGTACAGATCAGAAGCCAAAAAGCGACCCGCTTGCGAACAGCACACAAACAAAAAATACCACCCGCGTGTACGTGTAACATATAGACACAGGAAAGTTCCGATGTACCTAACTGCGAATGAAATGAGTGAACAACAAAATAAATTTCGCCCGTTACGGGAGAACACAATCGCGATTGATTTTTCGCAAACCCGTCTTAGACCTTCAGTGCGCGAGATGGAACAGTTGGTCAAGGTGAAAATGGAACCTGATCTTACAGAGGTTTCACACGTCAAGCTTTACCACACCAGGAATGTAATACTAATAACGTTCAACTCCTTAGCCGATGCAGAATGCTTCGTAGTAAAGAACAACATGCAAACCAAGATCCCCGTGTATATCTTCTAACGGAAATACGCCTCCATGATCTGGCACCTCGTACTAGCACGGATTATATTAAAAGATTCATGTCGAAGTATGGAGAACTGGAATCCGTCTCTAACGACACTTGGAGAAACTTTTTCCCTGGCATTCTCAACGGTGTTCGGGTTGTGCGAATGCGGCTTTACCAACCTATACCGTCTTACTTGACTTTCGAGGGCAGATCATCATACAAAGAATCCTATGCACATACCCTGGGCAGACGCCCACGTGCCAGTTCTGTAATCAGACAGCACACTACGGTAAGCCATGCGCCAAAACAACTAAAGAAAACTCATCTACAATCACTACTACCAAACAGCATTCAACATTTGCTGATGCACAACAGATAGGCATCCCAAAGCCAATACTCACCGTACGCAGGGATGAAATAAACAAGAAAGAAGACGGCTATATCAAAGCCATTCGAAAACACAAAAAGCACCAAAAATCTAACAGCGACAACCATTCTAGCGATGACGATATGGACACAAACACGAGCGAGGGGGAAGGCAGACAGATTGATCAGCAAGCGGCAGAAGGTACACCCGACCATCGCTCACCACCAAGAAAGAAAGTCAATACAAGAAGCGGAAAACAGTGCGCCCAGGATTGTCGACAAAAATAATGTTCGATGGTTTATATATATTTTGTTATCAATTTTGAATGCAATTTTGAATTTGTAATTTTTGAAATGCACATTATTTTCAAAAAGGCGAATGACCCGCGAGGTTAAAGCCTTAATAAATAAACAACAACAACAATTGTAATATCTCGCAATGTATTTTGATATCCACTCCCAAATTTTTACACAATCTTTTCAACATGATTCTTAATATTTACAGAAATTATTAAGTAAAAAAATTGTCCAACTTCAAAAAAAATCAATTTGTTTCTAATAATTGCAGATTTCATAAGAAATATAACAAATAAAAAAATTGTGATTTTTGACCGTAAGCTCATTTGAAAATGTAACTTTTTTGATATTTCTTTCCATATATCGAATCGTTTCCGAGTTATCAGTGATTGAAAAATGTTCAATTTAATAAGCTTCAAAAGTTCAAAAACTAATATAGCTTAAAAAAATATCATAGCTAAAGAATGCAAGAAAAAAAATTGAAAGGAATTCAAAATTTTGATGGTAAATCTGCCTTGGAATGATTCCTTAAAAAAATAAAACGTTCAGAATATGAACTAAGTTCATTGTTTTAAATTCAAACTGAAACCGGTATAACACTGTATTTTATTGAAAAAAAACAAACAGTATGCGGAATGAAAAAAAAAGATTAAAATGATCATATATTTAAAATTAGTCAAATATTCAAAATAAATAAAACGAATAAAATGTATGGAATGAATTAACTAAAAAATGAGTATATAGAATGAAATTAATAAAAAAGAAGTAAATGAAGAAAACGAATTGGACAAATTCGAGAACCATTGTTTCAGAAAGTTTTGAAATATTTGTGAGAATCCCTTTATTTAAAGATTGGCTGGGGAGTGGGCGTAGCGTATTGGTAAATCGATTGCCTTGTACGCAGCGCACCTGGGTTCGAGTCCCGACCCCGTACATAGGGTTAGAAATTTTTCCTAAGAGATTTTTCTAACCCGAAGAGGCGAATGACCTTAAGGTTAAAACCTCTATAATTGAAAAAAAAAAAGATTGGCTAAGATACAAATACAATACCCTTTCTAGTGTCTTAATTATTTTTTGTTTTCACCATTTCTTTCTTTTTTTATGATGCCATCATTTAAGATTATCTGGTGTATCAATGGACCTTAATTAATTATCAGTAAACTGGAACGTTCAATTTGTTTTGAAATTCAATTATGTCTAGTTAGTCAGAGATTTCTGAAAAAAAGACAGAGAATGAAACAGAGAGAAGGCGCTTCGTGAATGAGACAGGTAGGTAATTCAAAGTATTCATTTGCATTGAGGGAAGTTTGAAGGGTCTCGGCTATGTTGTTGCACAAAAGCCATGCATTCAGCCGATTGCAATGCCGTCAGTCCCAGTTTCCAGTTATCCTTATAGCCTACAAATTACTCGTTCGGAATTCTCGTTCCGGAGATATGATATAATGAGTCCTATACAAAGCAATACCACGAAAAAGCAATGGTTCAAACTATCAGAATAGGTATTTAAATTCTTGGAAACGCAAGTGGCAAATGAAAATGTCTCTAGACATATACTGATTTTGAAGCGAACATGAAAGAAGTACCTTGGCAAAAATTTAGTCAGGTAAACTGTTAGTCCAATACATAATCTTTGATTGCAATCTTCGCTAATTTGCTTGTAGAATACGGAGCTCTCAAACGATATATGTACTGAATTATCCAGCGTTTCCATTATTTGTAACTTCTATTGAAACTTCAATACAAGCTTTCTCAGCGTAGGGCAAATATGAGCAACTGAAACATTCGCTATGCGTTAGAAGAAACATTTAGTTGTCGAGAGTTCAGTGAGTCTTCGGGGGACTTTTCCCGGATCCAATTTGTGGATAATTTTGGACTTTCATCCGTTATTTTTCACATAAAATCATATCAATACCATAAATAGGAATTTTCACCAATATCATAATTATAATGTATATAAAAGTTCAGTATTGAATTGAGTTAAATTGGAGTTGATGTAGTTTTCCATTATTGGTCACATGCCTTCTCATAGGGTAACGTTTCGAAGGAATATCCCTTCATTTTCAGTCGATAGCAGGGTTTGGTAGATTGCAGACTGATGACTCTCATTTACAGCCAGACTACTTGAGAAGCATTGTTTGGGAATAACAATAGATCCAGTCCAAGCGAGAATTTCGCCTTAGAACCACCATTGTGGGCCACGACCATCTTTACCGTAACTCGGGATGAGAAAGGAAGTGTTGATGTGATACTTACTTAACGGAGGGCCCCGACTCAGTGACAGTACCACGGATTGGGTAGTGGGTGGGTTGTTAGTCAGGATTCGCCTCAAGCAAGCGATGCGACTGAGAATATATTTTCGTACATAAAAAGTTTGAATAGTTTATTGACTGTAGGATATGTAAATGTTCTACATATTAAGTCGTTTAAACTCTGGGTGATCGTTTATCGAGAGCTTGTTTCATCGAAAAAAAAACTTGAACTCCAGACAGCCGGCTGTCGGGAGTGTTTTTTAATAAAAAATGGACCGTAAACAATGAGTTTAAAAGTGGTATTGTGGAACCTTCATAAATTATGTCACGCAAAGATTGCCTAATACTAACTAACTCTCTTTCATATTGCCACGTTCTTTATTCCCTTGGTCTAATACGAATCAAATGATTTCAGTTTTTCCTTCTTTTTGTGGGAGCAGATTAAGGTTCAACTGAGAACGCCTTAATAAGCTGCCAAGATGGAAAACAAAAAAGCAGCCCTCTCTCATACCGTTGGGAAAAATCCACATGAAAATGAATCAATGTATTCGGGGCATTGGTAGAGTATTACCGATTGATCCTCATGTAGACTTCTCCAACGGTGCGAGAAAAAACTGCTCTCTTCGCTTTCCAAGATTTCCGCTTTCCATGCTTTCTCAGTTGAGCCCTAATGCCGCTACACGCAAAAGCGTCCATGTTCTATGGGGTTTCCTATATACATGGCGCTATCGTGCGTGAAACGACCGATTGCGTCAAAGCACATGACGTGCTCTCCTCCCATTTATGTCACAATTAGTCATATCTCTTCCTCCTAGTAGCGTGGCAGAATTTAGAAATAGTCCTTTATAGGTATTATTACAAGCAGATCCCGTCACTTGAAATTTTCCACCTCGTTCAAGTAAACGTTGCGATATTACAATAAAGACTCGAAACAGAAAAAAAATATCGATGCTGCGTTCCTGAGCGATATTAATATTATGCACGAATCAAATACCCCCCGTTTCCAAATTGTACGTACTTATTCTTAGCTCAGTATAATTGACTGACAAGTTAATGGACTAAAAGTAATCCATTAAATATGACAGAAGGGAGTGTGTATCTTCGTCGCGAGCGGTTGACTCTCGTAGAGCTCCCTTCGAGTCGGTTAATTTTTATCATTTTCGACACAGTTTACTGCCTCCCGGTTATCAAAAGTGGGAATAACAGTGCAATTCAATGATTATATAAAGTGAAGTGGCTTATAAAAGCATTTTCGGCATATTTTCGACAGACGCGAGTGGTGACAGTTTGTGAAAATCGAATTCCGGCAAATGAAAAAATATCTGTTCCTCGCATTACGGGCCGTCGATTCCCAATGCAAGGACAATAAAAGTGCACAGAAAACATCTAGAAACACAGTGTACATTATAAAATTAGTACAAAATGGTTTTTCAGAGAAAAAAAATCGATCCGAAAAGTGAAAAAATATGGCAATAAGAAAAAATGACATATTCAAACAATTGGCGTTTCACCAGCGACTAGCGACTACCAGGTGTCGCCCCAAAATTCTTCGTCCGAAAAATAGGTGGCAAACCAGCCGGTCGGTGCTCAGCTAATTTCGTCCGCGTCCCTTGTCACCTATTTTTTTTTTATTGGGTGTTTCATCGGCGGTGCTATCTTTGAAAATGAGCCGTCTTGGATATTCAACTGTTTTTTTACTTTCTTATTTTATTGCAAATGAGTAGAGGTTTTGATTCTTTTATATTCAGGATTGCAGATATTTTGTCACATGTAAATTTTGGGTGTTCGTTGATGTGATGGCGCTGTAAGGGAACACGTCTCTGCCGGTCGGCCAACTTTTCTTTGGACTGAGCAAACTAATTTCTATGTTTGTTTAGGCTTTGCTTTACCAACGGGGGAACTGATCCACATAGCATTCAATGTGCTTAGGGAAAACACATGGCCTTATTTGAGTGGAATGATGACTTCAATCATGTATAAGGTTTGAGAATTTACAATTCGCGAGAGGGATCGGGGACCGGTTGGCAATTACCGTCAGTTATGTCAGCACGAAGAATAAGCGTTTTGCTGTCATTTTCGTTGGTTTGCTTTCAATTCTATCTCATGCCTCCACGCGAGTCTGTCTATTGATGACATTTGGTCCTTAGACCGGCGACGACTGGGAGCTATCAGGCTTCTACCGATAGTAGCCGAATGAGAGTGTGCGAACAGATCTAGCCGAGAAAATGATACCGTAAAAGTTGTTCGGAAAGCAGCTCCAATAAGACTTTAATTTGACTAGTATCGATGATCGCGGGTCAATACGTACTGAAAATTCGCCGCGTCTGTTTTAATGAATCTAATTTCAAGTTCCGTTATTGGTAACAAGCCCGTGCATCAGGTTAACGATCCTCTGTATTTTTCTTCAATGTTCGATATAATCGTACGTATACGTGTATTTCACAAACAATCCGATATTAGAAATAGGAAATACTTTCGTTGATTTATAACATCTAGAGATATCATAACTCTTTGTATAACGTGTTATCACTCGGTAGTGTTCAACCCAATAAATATATCGTCGAGAAGGTATAGTGAAATTTGTCAGAATACTGTCGCAATAAATAGTGATCCGGCCCATTATGCAGATAAGATTGGCTTTTCTAGGCAATATTCCCACGATCGGCTGTGTGGATGTGAAATTGCTTTTGTTTAGAAAACATAGGATACTCTCGGTAGCCGGCTACCCAGATTTTAAAAGAACCAAAAACTAAACAAGATCTTATTTTTCGAGCGAACTTCTTGAAAACCAACTGAACTACTACCTAATAAACTATGCTTTACAGGTCGTATCGCTTGCTTGGAGCGAATCCTAGACCCTATTCCCTTACAAACCACCAACTCCGCGATACCTATGGAAGAGTCTGATGAACATTCTGTATAAGATTCCTCATTTTATTCAAGCTATCGCCGGGTAAAATCAGCACTGACACGATAGAAACCACGAAAAATTCGTCGCGTGATTGAATATTGTTAAAAAATATAAGCAGTGCTCCTTATAACCGCTATGCGGAGTTCAAGTTGCTTATTTTGCTAATCGTATTAATACAACAAATGATAAATTTCCCGAATTCTCGGCAGCCGGCTGCCCAGAGCAATTATTACATGATAATGCTATTGGCACACTTACTAACAACTCTCCCATTCCCGTGATACATGTGGAGATGCAGAGGATTCCTCGGTCTCTAGTAGCAACATGTATCGGACTAACATTCCTTCCTTTCCCAGAAGATCTGCATTCGGACGTGGCCGGCGTCGGTATTGATCAGCATGCAGAGATCAGAATAGATTGTACAATGTGGCTCATCATGTTATTCCCAAGCATGTTGTTCCAATGAACATTTTGCAACCTAATTTGGTTCTGGTCAATAACGGAGTAGCAACTACGGGCGATCTCTTATGCTTATGCTTATGCTAAAAGTAATCCATTAAATATGACAATAAAATATTTGTACCTCGTGCTGAAATGATTGCCGCACATTTGGAATTGGTTTTGAATTGCTCTTGCGAATTGTCAATTCTCAACCCTCATACATAATTCAAAAGTCATTCACTCAAACAAGACCATGCGTATTTCCCACACGCATTAAAGACCCAGTGGATTCGTTTCCTAGTTGGTCAAATAAACACTAAACAAACAAATAAATTAGTTTGCTCAGTCTAAAGAAATGTCAGCTCGATTGGCATCAACCGGCGGATACGTGTTCCCTTACAATGCCGTCAAATGAAAGTACATTTAAAATTACATACGACAAAATATGTGCAATTCAGAATATAACGAAATGAACACTGCTTAATTATTTGCATTTAAAAAAGATCGGAAAAATTAGTTGCATAACCAAGGAAGTGCATTTTCAAAGATAGCACTGCTGATGAATCACTTTATAAAAATTGGTGATAAAGGACGCGGACGAAAATTGCTGACTACCGCCCTTCATCTTCAATCGAAAGCAGGGTTTGGACATAAATTAGTTATTGTTATCTCGCAATGCAAACATTTTGCAAATGTTGTCAGGACTACAAATATTTTCTTTGTTAAGCAGGATGTAATATATGATTTGTTTCCGAGAAAAGTTCTGCTCCACACTAAAATGCAAAAACTATTTATAGGGACTTATAATTTTGCTTGAAAATTAACAAATATATTAGACTAGCTAATACCCATCGCGCGTTGCTGCGACACTCTGCGAAATAGGAGGAAAACACAATTTGTTCCAAAGCGCCATCTGGCGGGCAGATAATCTCCAACTAATAGCACACAAACACGCCCCATACCAAATACCTACTGTGTGCAAATTTTTACGGAAATCGGTTAAGCCGTTTGGGAGTCTATAAATCATATACATACAAATTTGACTTTTATATATATAGATAGATTAGTAGAAAATCTTATGACACAAATTAGAAATGGATAGAGAAATATCAAGATCAATGTGAGTCGTGACAGCTGCCATGGTCACGATCAGAAAAAGAAAGAGAGATAGGGGGGTATATGAGGAATGATAAATGATGTTTTGTACCCTGACATTATTTTTATATTTTAGGCGATATTGTGATTGCTTATTATAAATGATGAAACTGGTAATTTTTGTGCCATGGCCAGTTTAACTTAAATCTTGCACAAATGTCAAATTTTCACAAAAAATGTGGGATTCCAAAACACAATTTCTCTCGGTGATGCCACGACTATAATATGGATTTGAATTGTATGAGAAATCTATTATCTCACTACTAACTGGATTACTTGGTGATCTGTGTTTTCATATAGCATCCAACATCTACCTCACGGCTGAACGCAACGCTGAACAAAAGTGGTAAATACATCAACTCTATAAAACAAATCAGATGAACGTGAATTTTGTATTTGATGTGAACTTTCACATTAATTTTTGAGAAATAATTGATTCATTATTGAATAAATGCACAAGCTGTGTCGTATTCCTTGAATGACGTAGATGTATTTTCATACCTCGATATTCAAAATCGGTTTTGTTTTGCTCCTAAAACACCAATAAAGTAATACTCTGTATGTAACAGACTCATTTCCAGTTATTGGGATTTGGTAAGTGAGGAAAAGAAATATAAAATGTTTAATATCTCCGTTGCTCGTGAACGGATTTTGACAATCTATAGCTTGGTAGAAAGGTATTTTTATAAGCTTCCTAAATATTTGCATTTTGACCAGATTTCTTTGTTCGAAAGTTATCTGTTTAAAACATGCTCTATTTTGACAAAATCGCCCATACCTCAGAATATAAGCAACATATCCAAAATCAAAAATAATAGTGTCAAACTGTCATGTTAGGCCTTTCATTTAAAACTAGTTTCGTTAAGATCGATTCAGCCGCGGCTGACACAATTACATGACATTAGTGTACATACAAACATACATACACATACGTACAGACATTATCCCAATTTGTCGAGCTGAGTCTATTGGTATATGACATTCGGCCCTCCGGGCCTCGGAAAAAAGTTTTCAAAGTTTGAGTGAATTCTATTAATTTCTTTTGTAAGAAATGTAAAAATCATTTTTTTGATCATTAATCGATTAAAAAAATGCCTAACCTAAAGATTGTTTACCTAAATGCATTAGTACATTATTGAAAATTTTATTGAAAAATGAAATGTCATATTTCAATGAAGCATATGGAGCTACACGTTTTGAATATATTTTCTGGACAGACTAGCCCATTTTTGCTAGATTAGCTACATAATGCCAATCAGCTAGTGAGATAATTGTTTAATTGAAATAGTAGATTATTTTGAAAGTATAGCAGAGTTTATGGCGTTATATTTGGTTTTATAATTTTGTTACTGTTAAACTACCTTCAATAAATTATTTTTTAATGGTGAGGGTGTATAGCAAATAGAAAGGTATGGGAGCAGGTGAGTAAGCTAGATCGGGAGTCGGTAGTTGTGACAGATTAAAATTCATACACGAATTATATTGCACGCTCTTGAAATAAGCTACATTTTTAATGTCACCGTGGTCGAATCTTGCACACAACCCTTCAATTTTTTATTCAAAAACTTTCATATTTTCACTACACCGATAGATTTTCAAAGATTTGTCATTATTGTCACCACCGTTTAACAGTTTTATGACTGCGAGCCATTGGGATATAAGGCTTAGACGCTGGTGTGGCATACAGCTTTGAACCGAAGCGCCATAATCGAAACGACCCACGCAACTTATCAACAACTGCGTTGTAGGTGTAGCATACACCCCGCACCCGAATTACACATATGTATAAGTTTGTCACTTCCGTTCACGCTATAGTGGACGCCGCATTGTATCTGTGTGCTGTAATTACGATTTCGATTGCGAGAATGTCATAATTAGAAACGCATTTGCTGTCTCGTACTGTTAGTTATGTGGGAATCGGTTTTCAACTGCAGTAGGTGATGGACTAGACCGTAGTTGTGGGAGCAATTGTTTGGCTAATTGAGAACCTGATGAAATTTCCAACAACCAAGGTCTGAAGCGGACCCTACACGAGACAAGAATATTGTCAATAAAAATATTGTCAAGACTGCTTCAATCCGTCAATCCCATTTGATTTATACATGATCAATATTTGTAAAATACCCTTACACGATCAATATATTGATCAATAATCGATTTATTGACAATATTTCTGCACGTGTAGGGTCCGCTTGAAGTATATCCCAAGAAAGTTTTCGATAGGACCCAATTACTTTGAGAACCTCTGTTCGTTTACTTTCTTTTTCGATTATTTCGGCGTCACTAAAGAACATTCCATTAAGTTTCCAGTACATATTGAATGACGAAAGTTTTGTCTAGCATATTATGCACAGAAGTTAAATGTTAAGGTTGGAGAGAGAATCGGCAAAAATCAAAAACAAAAAACCTGTTTTAATCCACCTAGAGGTGCAATTGTGCCTTTCTCATTTCTCCAAACTATGATTTAATAGCTGGTTCGTACAATATAACTTTATGGAAATGTCTTTCATTCTTATTACACTTGGTAAGTATATATAAGAGCACCTTTTTGCATTCATCGCGGTATCGGTTTGAATCGGAGTTTTCTATGTGATCGACCTCCACAACCCGTAACTCCGGTGCTGGAAGTCGGATGGAGATGGAATTTAATATCAGTTTCTGGGGACGCAACACCTTTCATTTGAGACTAAGTTGAGCAAATCTAGCCATTTTCGAGAAACCAATATAACCGTTATTCTGACTTTGGATGCTTCCGGATCCATCGATGGTGGCCAGTGTGGCCAAAGAGACTTTGAATGACTGTTGGGGACCTAGATCTACAAATTCAACAGTTGTGTTTACATTTTGGAAAAAAATCACCTTTTTACATTCATCGCAGAATTCGTTAGAATCGGGATTTGCTGCGTGATCGTACGTATCACCCTGTAATTCAGGAACCAGAACTCGGATCCACACAAAATTCAACAGCAGCTGATGGACCTTTCATTTAAAATTAAGTTTGTCAAAATCGGTTCAGAAAATTCCGAGAAACCGATTTGGAAAAATCAACAAATTTTGTTTTGTAACCATACTCTTCAACTCGTAATTCGGAACAAGATGTCGGTTGAAAATGAAATTCAATAGCAACCTATGGGAATATTATACCTTTCATTTGAATCTTAGTTTGTAAAAATCGGTTCAGCCATCTCCGAGTAACCGATGTGGACATTTTGTTAACAAATCCGCACATACACACACATACATACACACATACACATACACACATACATACATACACACAGATATTTTGCGATCTCGGCGAACTGAGTCGAATGTTATATGAGACTCGGCCCTGCGGGCCTCGGTTAGAAAGTCGGTTTTTGGAGCAATTGCATAACCTTTCTATATGAGAAAGGCAAAAGAATAATATTTAATTAGCTTAATAAGTATGAGTGGGAGTGGGCGTAGCGTATTGGTAAATCGATTGCCTTGTACGCAGCGCACCTGGGTTCGAGTCCCGACCCCGCACATAGGGTTAGAAATTTTTCCTAAGAGATTTTTCTAACCCGAAGAGGCGAATGACCTTAAAGTTAAAACCTCTATAATTGAAATAAAAAAAAAAAGCATGAGTTCAATGTTATCTTCATGTGATTATAATTTGCAAAGGTTGGTGGAATGCGTTTGAACGTGTAGGGAATGGGGGTTTAGTAGAGTGGGTGTGGAGGATGCGTCAGAAATCCTTCATCTTATTTCGGTATACGGGGTGGATGAAGGAAATCTGGGCGTGAGGGTGATCCAAGAAGAGGGGAGTGATGAAGGAGGGAGGTGTAAGGGCAAGGTGGGGAGGGGGAGGAAGGGGCGGCTACGCAATACTCAACTGCATATTTTGCCTTCCATTTGAGACTTGGTTTGAGAAAATCGGTTCAGTCATCACCGATGTGACTTTAATTGTGGAATATGCCCGGAATTCTGGACTTCTGGAATCGTCGATAGTGGACAATATATTCAAAGAATGTTTGATTGGCAATCAGTGATCTAGATCTACGATTAGAAGTAATTTGGTGACCATTTCAATAGTTTTTACCCTCTGAGGTATTACGATTGTACCGATTTATATGGTAAATTCCAGTGTATCCTTACTAACACCCCTGTAACTCAGGAAGCAAGAGTCAGAACCGAATGAAATTCAGCAGCAGTCAATGGCATTACTGTATCTTTCATTTGAAATTAAGTTCGTAAAAATCGGTAGAGAATTCGTTGTGGAATGGGTGTGATATTAGCTTAGGAACTTGGCGGGTTCCCCGAGGGCGTCATGAACCGTCATAGGTGGCCAATGTGGTCAAAGCTGCTTTGATTGATCATTAGTGATCCAGACCCGCAAACTAGAGTAATGTTACATCAATTTTAATATGTTTTACATCATTTTAACATCATAGTGGTACCAGTTTATATGGGAATTTGCTGTGCGACCGCACTCTTCAACCCGTAACTCCGGAACCGGAAGTCGGATCAACTAAAAATTCAATAGCAGCTTATGGGAGCGTTATACCTTTCAGATGAAACTAAGTTTGCGAAAATCGGTTCAGCCATCTCTGAGAAAATTGTGTGAGTTTAAATGACACACACACACATACACACACACACACATACACACACACACATACACACAGACACACAGACATTTGCCGATCTCGACGAACTGAATCGAATGGTTTATGATACTCGGCCCTCCGGGCCTCGGTTAAAAAGTCGATTTTTACAGTGATTGCATAGCCTTTCTTTATATGAGAAAGGCAAAAAGAAATTTTTTCCACACCGAGTGTTAGATCATCATTAAAATCAATCAGCTTATGTAAAATGTTGTTACAGTACTGCTGATTGATTTTTATGAAGATCTAACACTCGGTCTGGAAAAAAAACTGTTTTTTGCCTTTCTCAATAGAAAGGTATTGCAATTACTCTGAAAACCGACTTTTTAACGGAGGCCCGGAGGGCCGAGTGACATATACCATTCGATTCAGTTCGTCGAGTTCGGCAAATGTCTGTGTGTGTATGTATGTGTGTGTATGTATGTGTGTGTGTATGTGCGTCTGTGTGTGTACGCGAACACAATCTCACTCACTTTTCTCAGAGATGGATGAACCGATTTTTACAAACTTAGTCCCAAATGAAAGGTGCAACGTTCCCATAGGCTGCTATTGAATTTCTAATGGATCCGACTTCCGGTTCCGGAATTACAGGGTGATGAGTACGATCACGCAGAAAACGTCGATTTTAAGAAATTCTGCAATGAATGTATAATGGTGAAAATTTTTCCAAAATGTGACCACAACTGCTTCGATTTGTAGTACTAGGTCATTAACAGCCATTCAAAGTCTCTTTGGTCACATTGGCCACCATCATCGGTTCCGGAAGCCCCGGCGGAAGTATCCAAATTCAGAGTAACAGTCACATCGGTTTCTCGGAGATGGCTAGACCGATTCGACTAAACTTGACCTCAAATGAAAGGTATTGCGTCCCCGTAAATGGCTATTAAATTTTATCTCCAACCGACTTCCGGTTCCGGAGTTACGGGTTGTGGCGTGCGATCACATAGCAAATTGTGATTCAAGCCAATACCCCGATGGAAGCAAAAAAGGTAAAAATTTCGCTAAAATGTCTCTCAAATAACTTAACTTTGCAGTTCTAGGTCACCGACGGCCAAACAAACTTTCGTTGACTACATTGACCACCATAGACGGTTCCGGAAGTGCCCGGGAAAAGCGGCCATCTTTCATAACTAGCAAACTCATATCAGTTTCTCGGAAATGGTTGGGCCGATTTTCACAAACTTAGTCCCAAATGATAGCTCTATTATCCCCACAGATGTCTGTAAAATTTCGCACAGATCGCTTGTATGGTTCCGGAAATATAGACTGAACGGTCCGGTCACACATGAAATTCCCATATAAGCCGGAACTCTAATTTTTTTTCAAAGGGGGGACCCCATGAAATTTCAGAAATCGAATTCGTATTTTTGATGCCAAACATCTTTAAAATGCATGAAACGTCGAGATTTTATGTTATCACGAATTTTTTTTTGCCTTTCTCAATAGAAAGGTATTGCAATTGCTCTGAAAACCGACTTTTTAACGGAGGCCCGGAGGGCCCAGTGACATATACCATTCGATTCAGTTCGTCGAGTTCGGCAAATGTCTGTGTGTGTGTATGTATGTGTGTATGTATGTATGTGTGTGTATGTGTGTGTGTATGTGACCAAAAATGTCACTCATTTTTCTCAGAGATGGCTGAACCGATTTTGACAAACTTAGTCTCAAATGCAAGGTGCAACGTTCCCATAGGCTGCTATTGAATTTCTAATGGATCCGACTTCCGGTTCCGGAATTACAGGGTGATAAGTACGAACACGCAGAAAATGTCGATTTTAATAAATTCTGCAATGAATGTATAAAGGTGAAAAATTTTCCAAAATATGACCACAACTGCTTCGATTTGTAGTATTAGGTCACTAACATCCATTCAAAGTCTATTTGGCCACATTGGCCACCATCCTCGGTTCTGGAAGCCCCGGCGTAAGTATCTAAATTCAGAATAACAGTCACATCGGTTTGTCGGAGATGGCTAGACCGATTCGACTAAACTTGGCCTCAAATGAAAGATATTGCGTCCCCGTAAATGGCTATTTAATTTCATCCCGATCCGACTTCCGGTTCCGGAGTTACAGGTTGTGGCGTGCGATCACATAGCAAATTGTGATTCAAACCGATACTCCGATGAAAGCAAAAAAGGTAAAAATTTCGCTAAAATGTCTCTCAAACAACTTAAATTTGCTGTTCTAGGTCACCGACGGCCAACCAAACTTTCGTTGACTACATTGACCACCATAGACGGTTCCGGAAGTGCCCGGGAAAAGCGGCCATCTTTCAAAATTTACGAACTCACATCAGTTTCCCTGAAATGGTTGGGCCGATTTTCACAAACTTAGTTCCAAATGATAGCTCTATTATCCCCACAGATGTCTATAAAATTTCGTACGGATCGCTTATATGGGTCCGGAAATATAGACTAAATCGTCCGGTCACATATGAAATTCCCATATAAGCCAGAACTCAATTTTTTTTTTCAAAGGGGGGACCCCATGAAATTTCAGAAATCGAATTCGTATTTTTGATGCCAAACATCTTTAAAATGCATGAAACGTCGAGATTTTATGTTATCTCGAATTTTTTTTTTTTTGTATAAATCGACTTTTTGGGACTTTGCCGATTTCGCACCTTTTTGCCTTTCTCATATAAAGAAAGGCTATGCAATCACTGTAAAAATCGACTTTTTAACCGAGGCCCGGAGGGCCGAGTGTCATACACCATTCGATTCAGTTCGTCGAGATCGGCAAATGTCTGTGTGTGTGTATGTATGTGTGTGTGTGTCATTTAAACACACACAATTTTCTCAGAGATGGCTGAACCGATTTTCGCAAACTTAGTTTCATCTGAAAGGTATAACGCTCCCATAAGCTGCTATTGAATTTTTAGTTGATCCGACTTCCGGTTCCGGAGTTACGGGTTGAAGAGTGCGGTCACACAGCAAATTCCCATATAAACTGGTACCACCATGATGTTCAAATGATGTAAAACATATTAAAATTGATGTAACATTACTCTAGTTTGCGGGTCTGGATCACTAATGATCAATCAAAGCAGCTTTGACCACATTGGCCACCTATGACGGTTCATGACGCCCCCGGGGAACCCGCCAAGTTCCTAAGCTTATATCACACCCATTCCCCAACGAATTCTCTACCGATTTTTACAAACTTGATTTCAAATGAAAGATACAGTAATACCATTGATTGCTGCTGAATTTCATTCTGTTCTGACTCTTGCTTCCGGAGTTACAGGGGTGTTAGTAAGGATACACTGGAATTTCCCATATAAATCGGTACAATCGTAATACCTCAGAGGCTAAAAACTATTGAAATGGTCACCAAATTACTTCTAATCGTAGATCTAGATCACTGATTGCCAATCAAACATTCTTTGAATATATTGTCCACTATCGACGATTCCGGAAGTCCAGAATTCCGGGCATATTCCACAATTAAAGTCACATCGGTTCTTCGGTGATGACTGAACCGATTTTCTCAAACCAAGTCTCAAATGGAAGGCAAAATATGCAGTTGAGTATTACGTCGCCGCCCCTCCTACCCCCGCCTTGCCCTTACACCTCCCTCCTTCATCACTCCCCTCCCCTTGGACCACCCTCACGCCCGCATTTCCTTCATCCACCCCGTATACCGAAATAAGATGAAGGATTTCTGACGCATCCTCCACTCTCACTCTACTAACCCCCCATTCCCTCCACTTTCAAACCCATTCCACCAACATTTCAAAATATAATTACATGAAGATAACATTGAACTCATGCTGATTAAGGTAATTAAATACTATTCTTTTGCCTTTCTCATATAGAAAGGTTATGCAATTGCTCCAAAAACCGACTTCCTAACCGAAGCCCGGAGGGCCGAGTCTCATATAACATTCGACTCAGTTCGCCGAGATCGCAAAATATCTGTGTGTATGTATGTGTGTTTGTATGTGCGTATGTATGTGTGCATGTATGTATGTATGTATGTATGTATGTATGTATGTATGTATGTATGTATGTATGTGTGTGTATGTGCGGATTTGTTAACAAAATGTCCACATCGGTTTCTCGGAGATGGTTGAACCGATTTTTAGAAACTAAGATTCAAATGAAAGGTATACTATTCTCATAGGTTGCTATTGAATTTCATTTTCAACCGACATCTTGTTCCGGATTACGAGTTGAAGAGTATGGTTACAAAACAAAATTTGTTGATTTGTCCACATCGGTTTCTCGGAATTTTCTGAACCGATTTTGACAAACTTGATTTTAAATGGAAGGTCCATCAGCTGCTGTTGAATTTTGTGTGGATCCGAGTTCTGGTTCCTGAATTACAGGGTGATACGTACGATCACGCAGCAAATCTTGATTCTAACGAATTCTGCGATGAATGTAAAAAGGTAAAATTTTTGCCTTTCTCAATAGAAAGGTATTGCAATTGCTCTGAAAACCGACTTTTTAACGGAGGCCCGGAGGGCCGAGTGGCATATACCATTCGATTCAGTTCGTCGAGTTCGGCAAATGTCTGAGCGTGTGTATGTATGTGTGTATGTATGTATGTGTGTGTATGTGCGTCTGTGTGTGTATGTGACCAAAAATGTCACTCATTTTTCTCAGAGCTGGCTGAACCGATTTTGACAAACTTAGTCTCAAATGAAAGATACAACGTTCCCATAGGCTGCTATTGAATTTCTGATGGATCCGACTTCCGGTTCCGGAATTACAGGGTGGTGAGCACGATCACGCAGAAAATGTCGATTTTAATAAATTCTGCAATGAATGTATAAAGGTGAAATTTTTTCCAAAATATGACCACAACTGCTTCGATTTGTAGTATTAGGTCACTAACATCCATTCAAAGTCTTTTTGGCCCCATTGGCCACCATCATCGGTTCTGGAAGCCCCGGCGGAAGTATCCAAATTCAGAATAACAGTCACATCGGTTTCCCGGAGATGGCTGGACCGATTCAACCAAACTTAGTCTCAAATGAAAGGTGTTGCGCCTTCGTAAATGGTTATTTAATTTCATCCCGATCTGACTTCCGGTTCCGGAGTTACAGGTTGTGGCGTGCGATCACATAGCAAATTGCGATTCAAATCGATACTCCGATGAAAGCAAAAAAGGTAAAAATTTCGCTAAAATGTCTCTCAAACAACTTAAATTTGCTGTTCTAGGTCATCGACGGCCAACCAAACTTTCGTTGACTACATTGACCACCATAGACGGTTCCGGAAGTGCCCGGGAAAAGCGGCCATCTTTCAAAATTGTCGTACTCACATCAGTTTCCCGGAAATGGTTGGGCCGATTTTCACAAACACTGTCCCAAATGATAGCTATAGTATCCCCACAGATGTCTATAAAATTTCGTACGGATCGCTTGGATGCGTCCGGAAATATAGACTAATCCATCCGGTCACATATGAAATTCCCATATAAGCCGGAACTAAATTTTTTTTCAAAGGGGGGACCCCATGAAATTTCAGAAATCGAATTCGTATTTTTGATGCCAAACATCTTAAAAATGCATGAAACGTCGAGATTTTATGTTATCTCGAAAACAATTTTTTTATTAAAATCGACTTTTTGGGACTTTGCCGATTTCGCACCTTTTTTCAGTTCAATATTACCGTGGCTGTTTTTTTCTTTTTCAAAATTTTAGAACTCGAATGATGATTTATTTTCCTGTATATAGTTGTCATGTGATGTACAATAATAAAATGTAATATATTCATTTGAAAGCTTTTAATGAATATAAACAACGCAAACATTCACGTGTTCATGATTGAGAAAGGCACAATTGCACCGCTAGGTGGATTAAAATAGGTTTTTCAGTTCAATATTACCGTGGCTGTTTTTTTTTTCAAAATTTTAGAACTCGAACTCTTTTAATGAATATAAACAACGCACACATTCTCGTGATTCATGATTGAGAAAGGCACAATTGCACCGCTAGGTGGATTAAAATAGGTTTTTTGTTTTTGATTTTTGCCGATTCTCTCTCCAACCTTAAAGAGACCGAGATACTAACAGAGAGAGAGAGAGAATAATCAAAGAGACGCTCTCAATGTAATTAGATTGTATTGCAAATTGCCGAGATATTTTCTTCAAGTTCTACGAATAAAACGAACCAAACATATACAGCACCGTACACTGGAACAACTTCACGCCTAACGTTGCTGCGATGATTTTCTATGCTGTGTCTGTATGATGACAGAGACCGGTTGGTTGCAGCCCACCACCGCCTACTCTAATGGAAACAGTTCTTGTTGACATACGCCCCCCCCCCCCCAAAGTCCCCCTATTCCACGGTAAACGAGTCCGCAATCGAACCCCAGAGCTAATGGTTGAGATTCGCGCATCAACAGAAATAACTCTACCCCAAAGACTCTCCGCTCACATCACACGCATACGAAAGGAAAGCTCCAATATTCTCTACTGCGCATACATGACGAGCCTAAACTTGTGTACCCGCAGTTCGCTCTCCGCCGCGGTCATATTCAGTTCGTTATGGGGTTACTATCCACCTTGCTGTATCTGGTGCTACCAGCACTGTTGCTATTGTACCTTTATGTTCGTCGCAAATTCCTCTACTGGGCGGACCGGAATTTCCCATATGTTGCCGGATCTTTTCCGATGGGATCCTTCAACGGAATGGGGACAAAGTATCACTTCACCGAAATTATGGATCAAGCGTATCAAAAGTTCAAAATGACTGGTTTGTCCAGTGCTGCTACGGGGATGTACCTGGGGTTCAAACCGTGTCTGCTGGTTTACGATCTGGATTTGATCAAGCAGATTTTAGTAAAGGATTTCAACAATTTTCGAGATCGAGGAATGTATTTCAACGAGAAGGATGATCCCCTGTCAGCGCATCTGTTTTCGATAGAAGGTGATAAATGGCGTTTCTTGAGAAACAAGCTCAGTCCGACATTCACCTCCGGTAAGATGAAATACATGTTTCTAACAATAAAAGATATTGGAGATGAGTTTTTGCATTGCTTCGACAAGTACATTGAAAGCAAGCAACCGGCGGATGTAAAGACCTTGGCGCAGAGGTTCACGTGTGATGTGATTGGGTCGTGTGCCTTCGGGTTGGAATGCAATTCGTTGAAGAACGAAGGATCGGAGCTAATGGTAATCGGTGATAAGGTGTTCAAACCAGGCCCACTGAGGACAATGTTGGTATTTTTTCTTATCAGCTTCCGTGATTTATCGACCAAGCTTGGATTGAAACAGATTCCGAGTGATGTTACGAAATATTTCATGGACGTGGTTCAAAACACGGTTGGTCATCGGGAGAAAAACAATGTCATTCGGCAGGATTTTTTGCAGTTGCTCATGCAGCTGAAAAACAAAGGCACAGTCGAAGAACATGAAGAGGAATCTAAAGAAACGATTTCAATGAACGATGTAGCGGCACAAGCTTTCCTGTTCTTTTTCGCCGGATTCGAAACATCATCGACAGCGCTGTCATTTGCTCTTTTCGAGCTAGCAGCCAATTTAAACGTGCAAGACAAATTGCGCGACGAGATCAAACTTGTGCTGGCAGCAAACGGTGGCCAGATTACTTATGAAGCACTCAAAGAAATGACCTATATGGAACAGGTCATTAATGGTAAGTTTCCGATTATGGTACTAACATAACTCAACAAATTTATTAATCTTATTTTAGAAACCCTACGCATCCATCCTCCTCTCGGCAATCTGATTCGCATCGCAAACGAACCCTACCGGTTGACCTCACCGAATGTTACGATCGAGAAAGGGCAGATGGTAATGATTCCAGTCTACTCGATCCATCACGACCCGACGATCTACGAGGATCCCGAACGTTTCGATCCGGAGCGGTTTGCTCCGGAAGCGGTCCGAATCAGGCACAGCCACTGTTTTCTACCGTTCGGGGATGGACCCCGCAACTGCATCGGAATGCGGTTTGCAATGCTGGAGGTGAAATTCGGACTGGCCCAGTTGATCAGCCAACTTCGGTTCACGATTAACGAGCGCACCAAGCTTCCGCTGGAAATCGATGTAAAATCTTCACTTCTGGAGGTGAAGGGAGGACTTTGGCTGGACGTGAGCAGAGTTTGAAGCGGTTTTTTTTAAGCAAGTGATGGGTCACGCACGCAATTGATCCGGTTGGGGGACACGGTTGAAAAGAAAAGAACCGTTTTATCAATCAAATGATGGGTCACGCGAGGCGTTTCGATGATGAAATCAATTGAGCGAGTACCGTACCGCACCTAATATTGAGCAGTTCCAAACTGTACATTTTTTCCATTCGATAAATTTCCATAAATTCATCTATAGAAGTTTTGTATACCTAACATCAGTGCCTTACGTGTATTTGTATTTTTTTTTTCAGAAAAAAGATCATTCATTTAAGGTAAATTATTAACAGAGTGTCTGCAGACAGACGCGAGAGAGTGACGACACGAAAAGACTATGAAGGTTCAACTGAGATAGTCTTGAAAAGCGGCCATCTTTGAAAACGAAAAAAGCAGTTCTTTTCGCCACTGTTTACATATTTTTAAAGATTACCGAGTTTCTCCGTTTAAACTTAATTATATGAACTGTGATGACTGATTTCACAGTGAATCAGAAGTTCAGGTCACATTTCAAGTGTATTCAGGACTATTTCACATAGTATTAACCAATAAAAAGTATCACGCATCAGTTTAACACATTATATACATCGTTTTCTTGATTCGACGTTCTTTCAACCATACGAGGTGTTATGTGCAGGCTTTTTTCAAAAATACTATACGATTTTGTGACAACGATATGAAAACTACCATAATTTAGCGTTTTTGCCTTTCTCATATAAAGAAAGGCTATGCAATCACTGTAAAAATCGACTTTTTAACCGAGGCCCGGAGGGCCGAGTATCATACACCATTCGATTCAGTTCGTCGAGATCGGCAAATGTCTGTGTGTGTGTATGTATGTGTGTGTATGTGTGTGTGTATGTGTGTGTGTGTCATTTAAACTCACACAATTTTCTCAGAGATGGCTGAACCGATTTTCACAAACTTAGTTTCATCTGAAAGGTATAACGCTCCCATAAGCTGCTATTGAATTTTTAGTTGATCCGACTTCCGGTTCCGGAGTTACGGGTTGAAAAGTGCGGTCACACAGCAAATTCCCATATAAACTGGTACCACCATGATGTTCAAATGATGTAAAACATATTAAAATTGATGTAACATTACTCTAGTTTGCGGGTCTGGATCACTAATGATCAATCAAAGCAGCTTTGACCACATTGGCCACCTATGACGGTTCATGACGCCCTCGGGGAACCCGCCAAGTTCCTAAGCTAATATCACACCCATTCCACAACGAATTCTCTACCGATTTTTACGAACTTAATTTCAAATGAAAGATACAGTAATGCCATTGACTGCTGCTGAATTTCATTCGGTTCTGACTCTTGCTTCCGGAGTTACAGGGGTGTTAGTAAGGATACACTGGAATTTACCATATAAATCGGTACAATCGTAATACCTCAGAGGGTAAAAACTATTGAAATGGTCACCAAATTACTTCTAATCGTAGATCTAGATCACTGATTGCCAATCAAACATTCTTTGAATATATTGTCCACTATCGACGATTCCGGAAGTCCAGAATTCCGGGCATATTCCACAATTAAAGTCACATCGGTGATGACTGAACCGATTTTCTCAAACCAAGTCTCAAATGGAAGGCAAAATATGCAGTTGAGTATTGCGTAGCCGCCCCTTCCTCCCCCTCCCCACCTTGCCCTTACACCTCCCTCCTTCATCACTCCCCTCTTCTTGGATCACCCTCACGCCCAGATTTCCTTCATCCACCCCGTATACCGAAATAAGATGAAGGATTTCTGACGCATCCTCTACACCCACTCTACTACTCACCCCATTCCCTACACGTTCAAACGCATTCCACCAACCTTTGCAAATTATAATCACATGAAGATAACATTGAACTCATGCTTATTAAGCTAATTAAATATTATTCTTTTGCCTTTCTTATATAGAAAGGTTATGCAATTGCTCCAAAAACCGACTTTCTAACCGAGGCCCGGAGGGCCGAGTCTAATATAACATTCGACTCAGTTCGCCGAGATCGCAAAATATCTGTGTGTATGTATGTGTGTATGTATGTATGTGTGTATGTGTATGTGTGTATGTATGTGTGTATGTGCGGATTTGTTAACAAAATGTCCACATCGGTTACTCGGACATGGCTGAACCGATTTTTACAAACTAAGATTCAAATGAAAGGTATAATATTCCCATAGGTTGCTATTGAATTTCATTTTCAACCGACATCTTGTTCCGAATTACGAGTTGAAGAGTATGGTTACAAAACAAAATTTGTTGATTTTTCCAAATCGGTTTCTCGGAATTTTCTGAACCGATTTTGACAAACTTAATTTTAAATGAAAGGTCCATCAGCTGCTGTTGAATTTTGTGTGGATCCGAGTTCTGGTTCCTGAATTACAGGGTGATACGTACGATCACGCAGCAAATCCCGATTCTAACGAATTCTGCGATGAATGTAAAAAGGTGATTTTTTTCCAAAATGTAAACACAACTGTTGAATTTGTAGATCTAGGTCCCCAACAGTCATTCAAAGTCTCTTTGGCCACACTGGCCACCATCGATGGATCCGGAAGCATCCAAAGTCAGAATAACGGTTATATTGGTTTCTCGAAAATGGCTAGATTTGCTCAACTTAGTCTCAAATGAAAGGTGTTGCGTCCCCAGAAACTAATATTAAATTCCATCTCCATCCGACTTCCAGCACCGGAGTTACGGGTTGTGGAGGTCGATCACATAGAAAACTCCGATTCAAACCGATACCGCGATGAATGCAAAAAGGTGCTCTTATATATACTTACCAAGTGTAATAAGAATGAAAGACATTTCCATAAAGTTATATTGTACGAACCAGCTATTAAATCATAGTTTGGAGAAATGAGAAAGGCACAATTGCACCTCTAGGTGGATTAAAACAGGTTTTTTTCATAAAAACTGCGAAAATTTCTCAACATTCTTCCAAAGAAGATTCTTCGTTTCAATATATATATATATATATATATATATATATATATATATATATATATATATATATATATATATATATATATATATATATATATATATATATATATATATATATATATATATATATATATATATATATATATATATATATATATATATATATATATATATATATATATATATATATATATATATATATATATATATATATATATATATATATATATATATATATATATATATATATAAATATATGTGTGTGTGTGATAAATGATAAAAAATTATTAAAATACTCCACTTTGACATTTGCGACTAACGGTCAATTAAAAAAAACCTGGAACAAAATTTGTTAAACAGTACACTTAAGATTACAACACAAAACACATACATGCACTGACTGGTCTATCGGAAAAGGAGGAAAATGCGAGAAGCTTCGGAAAAAGAGAAGATAAGAGAGGGAATTGATTAAGGATAGGTGGCTACTGGGTTATGGAGTTAATTGGGAGCATTTAACAAGCAGACAGCCCAGCGATTAGACGGGAAAGTTTAAAAAAGTTAATAAGTTAAAAGTTAATTAAAATTTGGAAATTAAAGTCCATACAAAGAAGAAAGTGAAAGCCTTTACGAATATACAAGGAATCAGGTATGTACAAAAACTTTTAAAAGTTGTTTGTAATTACCACGCGGACAATCGTTACCCTCGGGAGAAACATAATCGCCGCACGTCGAAAACCAAACCCACCCATCCAAACTACCAGCTCGAGGAACGCTTCATTCTGTCGCTACCGAGTTCATCCGCCGAACGGGGGTGATCATCCGATCTAGCATCGAGCACATATTCATTCGCCAAGGCACACCGCATGCTCAACTCGTGGGGGAAATCAACCCATCCACCCCAAAAAGCCGAACGCCGAAGACACCGTCCATTCATCTTGCATTCGACGGTCGGGAAACCCGCTCCAGCAGCAGATACAGTCATCGCCTGCCGGCCACCAACACGCACACACAGACACCATTTGTAGGTAATAAAGTTAAGTTTGATTTGATCGAGTCGAGTTCTTGTCGTTCTGATTGGTGTCCCTATAGCCGACCTTGAGAGTTCCGTCTCTCACGCTCGAGCTCGCCTGTGCAAAAGAGGCAGTTGAGAGCCCACCCAGACGGTCCCCGTGGCTTGACCAGGGACTAGGGGTTTTGTCGAAGTCCGTCTGACCGAGAAGTAACACTTATTCTGACTATCTTCAATCGATTCCCCAGATTTTTTTGCGTCAGAAATACTACTTTTGATCAACCGCATTCGGTCTCTTTCTAAAATGTTGAGCCAGGTTTAACTTTATACTTGAGTTATGGTAGAAATAGGGGTAAAACGGGGACACACGTTTCGGGCGGTCGGTCTTACTATATTTAAACGATAACCTGGACTTTTATACATAAGAATTACACCTTTTGATCAGCCGCATATAGTCTTTTACCGAAATATAAAGTCAGGTTTAGCTTCAAATTTAAGTTTTGTGAACAATTGGAGTAAATGGTTGTATACGTTTCATGAGATTATTCCAATTATCTTCAAACAATTCTCTGGACTTTTTTGCATAAAAAAAACTAATTTTGGTCAGCCGTCTTCAACTTTCTTCCGAGTTATATATTCAGTTTTGCACATAAACTCAAACTAAAATGGGAATTGGGGCAAAACGGGTATGATAGCGTACCGTGCGGTCGTTGCAAATACCAGTAATCATTTTTTCAGACCTTTTTACATAAGGGACCATTTTCCGGAATTTGTTACGAAATTTGTGACACTTTGTTACATGGGGGGAGGGGTGAGTCAATTTTGGGCAATTTTGGGTTACGTAATTTACGAATGGTCCCTAAGAAAAACCTTTTCTGGTAAACGTCATCCAGCCTTTTCAAAAAAATGTGGCGTTTTGGGTCCTTTTTTAAAATTTTGGTTAAAATTTGAGTTCGAAAGTTATTTTCTCTCGAATGGTAAAATTTATTCGAGTGAGCGAACCATTTCAAAGGTTTACATTTGGATAGTTATGTAGAATTGACAGCTACGATTACCACAAGTTGGTGGAGGTGTGAACATTTGTCGATGTTTTAAAATTAGTTTTTTACATTTCTTATAAAAGAAATGTATAGAATTCGCTCAAACTTTCAAGATTTTTTCCGAGGCCCGGAGGGCCGAGTCTTATATACCAATCGACTCAGCTCGACGATTTGGGACAATGTCTGTGTGTGTGTGTGTGTGTGTGTGTGTGTGTCTGTGTGTGTGTGTGTATGTAACGGACAAATTCTCATTCGTGTTTCTCAGCAATGGCTAAACCGATCTTATCCAAACCAATTTTAAATGAAAGAACTAAAAAACAGTATGAACGCTATTAATTTGTTTTTGATTCTGATGTTTAGTTTCCAAGATATGAATGTTTGAATGCGCAAAAATGGCGTTTTTTGCAGTTTTTTTGAATTATCTGCCGAAATTGACAATATAGATTAACAATTTATATGTTTTTAGACAGCTTTAACGAATACCTTTCGAACAAGCTATAGATTGTTGAAATCGGACTATTATCAAAAGAGATATTTAACATTAAATGCGGACGAAAGATTTTTATCATTTCCCATAGCCAGAAATATGACCAAAAACATGTAATCTATTATTAACGACAAAACGGCTTATTTTAGGTCAATAGTATCTTCGGAGAATTTAATGGAGGCAATATGCCCTTTCTTTTGGTATTGTGCTTTTGCTGATTAATCCCCCTATGAGTGAGATATTTTCACAAAAATTTTTTTGGAAGTGATTATATCGAAATGATGCCTTCAGCAAATTTGTAGCTCTTACTTTTGCGAATAACTTTTCTGAAGACTTCAAATATCTATTTTGAATACTTTAAAAGTTATGGCTTGTTGTTTGTTGATTACTCTTTGTCGCCTATTTATTGTTCAATATAGTAATAATCCATTGAAATAAGCCAAACATTATTTCGATAAAACGAATTTTGTATTTCATTTTACTATCTACAACCGCTAGAAATAATCACCGAACACTTCCAAGTTGTCTGGAAGGAACTTGATAACTTATCAGTACAAAAATGTTCATTTGTGCGAACCTTCTGACTGTAATTTTTCCAACTTATAACCATCGGATCAATCTGAAACATATCGGAAAATGAAAAGCGAAATAAATAACTCCAAGCAACGGCGTAGCCAAGAGAAGGTTTTGGGGTTTAACACCATACAACCCCCCTCCCCCCTCCACCACACCCAAAAAAAATATTGGATTGAAGTTGAAAATTTATTGATGCAGACTGATTTAATTCAATATTACAATAACAATTATCTGATCCGTAGATTGATAACCTGTTGTTGTAAACATCATGAGCACTTTTGATAAATTGTCGGAATGGGGTCCTGATATGTAACTGATCTCTTGGTCTTGATTTCACAGTTATCTAATAGCATCAATATCAAATTTCTGCCTGAAAACATTCCAATAGAAAATTCCAGAGTTCTGTAATCAATCATAATCCTCAGATTTATTTTCAAATTGATCTCGTTTTTGTAGAGATGTACTGTAATAAGGGTCTTTATTTAATAGGAAGCGAAGTTAAAATTGATTTAATGTCTATGAAACATAGAACTGCTCACCAAAAAATGCATAAATTTCAACATTTGCTAAAAATGTTTTTGCCTTTCTCATTCACTCTAAAATTCGTCGATCTAATCCCGACCGGGAGGGCCGAGTGTCATATGCTAATCGACTCAGTTCGTCGAGATCGGAAAATGTCTGTGTGTGTATGCATGTCTGTATGTATGTGTGAGTATGTGTGTATGTGGAAAAAAATGTGACCTCTGTTAATCAGAGATGGCTGGATCGATTTGCACAAAGTTAGTCTCAAATGAAAGGTACAATCTTCCCATCGGCTGTAATAGATTTTTTTTTATTGATTGGACTTCCGGATCCGGAGTTACGAGTTGAAGAGTGCAATCACACAGCAAATTCCAATATAAACTGAAATGAAAAATTTTCAAAATCAAATTTGTATTTTTGATGCCAAATGACATTATAATGCATGAAACATTGAGATTTGATGTAAACTCGAAAAAATTACGTGTGACAAAAATTGATTTTTTTGGACTTTGGTACTTTTTTGCTTGTTACTATTTTCTGAAAAATTAATTCTGCATAATTTTAAAATTTCAAAAATTACGGTTTCGGAATTATGCCGTTTAGACATTAAGATCGATTTTCACCAAACCCCCACCAATTGTAAAATTGGTATTGTAAAAAAACGTAAGGGCGATACTTCAATGCTGATAGGTGGGACCAAAAAAGTAAACAATCGCCAAAGGGACTATATACTATATATACAATCATTTTGTCAATTTCAATAGCAAACACAAATTTTAATTTAATAATTTCAAATACTTCATGAAGTTTTGGGTTTCGATCACTGAATCATGCAATCTAGGATGTAAAAAACACAATAGTTCTTAAATAGGAAATAAAACCAAGTCTAAAAATATGCACTGTTGATTTTCTTTGAATGGTGGGTTTTTTCAAGAAAAAGCGTTGATTTCTTAATTCTCAGTCGCGTTGGAAATTTGAGTAAAGTATAAACTCGATTAAAACAAATCGATTTTTTTTTGGTTCAGTACAATATACATAACCCCTTTAGAAAAATCAGTTTTCCCACCACAATGCATTGATTGAGGAATTTAGATATTTTATTAACAGAGCATTAGCAATAATTCGTTTGTATGTCTATTTTATGGGCCATTTTTTCGCCTTCCCATTGATTTGGTTTGAGATTTCTAGCACTGATGTTGTCCTATGCTGATTTGAGTGATTCTCTGAGTCCTGCCACTATCCCATGTAGTATGTGTTATCAAAAACATCGCGAAGCATCAAGTTCTAAATGTTCTCAAACGATATAATATCCGAAGAGAGTGATAAGAGTTATAAGAAATGTCTCATCACACTGTTAGGTGGATTAATAACGTTTTTATTATTACAACAAGTATGACAGTGCCTCGAAACGTAAACATCCATATCATGAACTAACCCAAATAAATCTTGACGCAACACGTTCTTGATTCTATCTTTATCCCTTTATTTTGTTTTGAAAAATATTGACAACCTCAATAAGGTACAGAAAATGTTTCTACCTTTTCATTCTGCACCATGGGCAACATTTTAACTATCGAGCTGTCAAATTTAACTATCGCTCTGTCAATTTTAACCATACTCCAGAGCAGGGTTATTTTGCAAATAACTTTCGAAGTGTCAGATTTTAACCAAAAGTTGAAAATTTCGCCAAATGGTTCACAGCCTATGAGATTCGACGTGTGCATCATCACAGCACAAAGCAAAACGGGAAAGAATCACTCAGCAATCAACAAGCTTGAGCCTCACCAGAGGTGAACCGCAGTGAACATGATTCCCCTGAAGAATGACTTCAGATATAAAGGTTTAAAGAATTTCACATAGACATGTGAATATAATATACGTTGTATAACATTCCATTGACCTAAACTCAGTTCGATAACACCAAGTTCTTTCGTGAATTGGGTGGGTCAAAGTAATATTATAATGCAGTCAGATGTTCCTTCATTTATAGGTAATCATATAAAATGTTTCGCTGACGTAACAAAACAGTTTCGGTTAAAAACCGTTGGGAATGTCATCCCTTGCCATCCCCCAGACTAACCACATGCCTGCATTGCTATCCTTTGGCTTGTCCTTCAATTTATTATATTATCTTCCGTAATTTCTGTCTCTGCCTTCGTATTCTTTAAGTTTTCACTTTTCGTCGGGCTGTAGGCCCGCAGAAGCAGATTCCGACTGCCCGTTTAAAAATATTTATTGAACTCGGTTGGACCATATTTGAGCTTCTTTCGGACGAAAGATAATCCGCTAAGGATTGTAAAGATTTTGAAAGAACTCACGCAGATATATTCAACAGTGACAGATATTCCGAAAGGTCGTCCAGATAAGTTCAGAACTGTGATGTTCTGTCTAAAGCAAGCAAATAGCGTTAGTAACGACAAAGCTTGTGTGAAGGTCTACCGCGTCTAAATGTCAGCTTACAAAGTTGAGATCGACGGTGTGGTCACCGATTCGAAATTGTGCGTGGATCTACTGAAGTGCGGGGTTGGCTGGTTCAAGGTCCCTTTGCTTCATTGAGCGAAGGTTTTTGAAAGGAAATCGCACTGGTGGGACAAAATTGTGTGTCCCTTCAAACTCGTATCGGGTGAACTTTGATGTTTAAATACGGCTTTTTCGACAAGGATTGTCTTGACTTATTTCATGATTTATCCTCACAAAAATTAAAAAGCCGGTCATGATTTGAGCGCCCCTCTGAGGCTGGCGCCCTTGGCAGGGGCTAACCTGGCCAACCGCACGCTACGGCTCTGTGGATACAACAACAATAATAACAAAAGTGCATATCATTCATATACATTGAAAGTGTCATTAAAACACAAAAGGCATTCACGACGACAATAATCTACTGTACATCGCTCAAATCTACTGTATCTACCCACTACACATCGACACACAAGGTTTTTGGGGTTACTTACAAGAAATGCAATTCTGCAAACGAGCGACTGCATGCGAGCAAAAATCAAAGGAAAGAAAGAAAGGAAAAAAGAAATTATGAAAAATGAACAAGTTAAGTCCGAGGGTCGATAGTGCAAACCTAATTATAAGCTAACTATATACGTACTATATGGATCATATTTTCTTGTTACGTGGGGATAATAGGAATAGTTAGATAATACATATTGAGAGATAAGGTGTAACTAGAATTAAAACAAGCTGTATATTCTGACAATCCTTTTTTCGGTCACATACCCAGGGGCGGCGAAACACTTTACGCCCGAGTGGGTAGAAAGCATAGGGTGAAGGGTCCACTAGTAAGGATTTTTTCCCTTTTCGCAATGCACACGCTTACATTACATTCACATTAAATCACGTTCGTTTACGCAAATGGAATTGTGGTACATCGATGTTTTCAAATGTGTGTAGTGCGTGATACATGCGTTGCACATCTAAATTTTTTAAAATGGTTCAAAATTTCGAGTGGGTAATTACCCACTCGGTTAATTTCGAGTGGGTAGTACTACCCATACTACCCACGCTTTCCGCCGGCCCTGCACGTGCCAAGCAACCTACAGTATACTAGATTGTGGAAGAGTTTATAATGTGAGATTCACCGAAACGTACACTCCACACCAACTGCTAACTAAATGCCGCTGTAAGGTTGCCAGCAAGTTTTTGATGTAACTAGTACATATATTTGCTATTATTGCTTGAAATTATTTGTAAAGCCTCCTATTTTGCTTTGAACGCTTTCAAAATTTCAAAACAGAATTCGATCGTTAAATAATTTTTAAAATTTTACTGAAGGTGACAAATTTGGCACCACTTGCACCTGGTATACTCAGGCTGCACAACACGTTGCAGAACGCAGGGCTGATTTTTGGAACAACATGTGTTCTCATTCCGCCCTTCGTTATGCAAATACGCGACAATATTGCGATTGCCTCAACGTGTGGAAAGCTCGCGTGGAATTTCGGGTAAATGCGCTAATAATCTTGGAATTATGTGAGAGCGATATTCGTGCACAAAATGGTTATAATCCAATTTTATTTTTAGGGAGTAATACAATGCACTAAATGTATATTTGATCGTGAAATTGGAAAGAAACATTTGGGATACCATCAAGTATGGGTAATAGTCAGTAATATAAAACAAAAACTTCGGAGACTCAGTTTTGGTCAGTTTGGATTAATTTTCAGTATTCAAAATCGGATCTAGTCGAACAATGTAGGAGGGTACGTTTTTAAAAATGCATGTTTCTCTCCGGAGTTCTGTTGCTCTGATTTTTTTAGTTTATCCAATGAACTAAACCTTTTTATAATCACCAAACAAATAATATTGTTGCTTTATTATCTTAATAGCAAACCCAGTGAATTTATAATAAGTATATACTTGAATTTTAATAAATAAATTGTATAGTCAATTTACATTAAATTACACTGTTACTGTTCTAAGGAAAAAATGAGCAGAGAGATCGATTTTTAGTTGATTTTTCATAATTATTACTGTACAAATACCCTCCATATTGACATTTGTCGAAGAAACATAAATGTTTGTTGTTTTTGTGTTATTGCATAACTTTTTTATAAAGATTATAGAGGTTTTAACCATATGGTCATTACTGCATTTTTTTGTTTATAAACTTTCTTTAGAAAATTTTCTAATCCTATATCCGGGGTACGAATAGCCGAATTGTTACATAAGCCACATGTCGCATGTTCGAGTCGCATCCAGGAAGGATTCTTAGGGGTCGGTAGGATCGTAGCATTAGCCCTGCAATTGTCCTGTACACTGTGAATCGGCTGAGAAGTCTGTCGAACAAGAATGTTAAATTCCGTAACGAAATGTACCACCAAGGCTTTGTTTTACTGTACCGTCGCAAGGACAAGATACAGTTTTGTTACTGTGCCTTTATATTTGGGAAAACACTTGTATAAGAATGAAGATAAATTCCACATGAGATTTGTTACCCACAAATATTGACTACCCCAATAACCGAAACCGACACAACACAGATCAAGTCCCAGTTGCGGTTGCAATACCGTCGGTAGAAAAGAGCTGACTGTGACATCCGTCACCCGTTCCCGCTTCTTCTGGGAAATCCGAGTAAAATATTTGGCTTCATAGCTCAACTAACCACAAACCATCACTAACGGAGAAACTAGTGTGCCCCGAGCAGGCTTGTTTTGGAGAGCCACAATTTGTTTTATGTCACCATGGGGTACCTGGTGCTGGCAGGGGCTGAGCGGAAAACTTTGTCGTTCCGTTTGTTGGTCCAAATAACTGTTGTTTTCCGAACGAGGGGAGTTTCCATTTTACTTTTCGGTAGAGTGCTAAGTCGAAGAGAAGTTTGATAGTTTTAGTCACACTGAAACGGGATTTGAAAGTGACTCTGGCGTGAAAAAAGTTTAGATATTCCGATAGTAGTTTATTTGATTGAAGCAAGCTAGAATTCATGTGAAATAAAGTTATATAGATCTGTTGTAGCAGTTTTAGGGTGTTGAAACAATAAGTAGGTTGGCAAATTTTTGGCACCGAATGATTCCTCTATAATAGTAAAAAAAAATTAAATTACGGATCCGTCCCAACCTAACGGTAATGTTCTAAATCAAAATGGTTCAAAACACTTGAAGAACAATAGCAATAAACGAAAGCCACGATATACAAAAATATCTTGTTCTTTTTTGTATGTATAGTTTTTGTGATCTTGGAAAGTGAGTCTATTTTCAGTTTATTATCATACTACCCATTTGAAGCCATCGGTTAGAAAAGCCATCTTTGTCCAGAGCATTGGCTCAAATAATAGGAAGAAAATTTGGCACGATTCAAGTATTCACTGCGCTTCTACACGAGTATTTCACAACTTTCAGGCTGTTTTCGTTATAATACGGGTTCTTGGGAATGCATAATATCGATACCAATTTATTGGCATTCCATCGATAAAAATGGGAATAATCTTTCCGAATAGAACCAAAATAGCCTCATTACTGTATATTTACAATAAGAACGGCTGTTCAATACTATGGTTTTTGTTTTAAAATTGTATAGCAAAGCCATTCTTACCCAATTGTTTACCATATGAATATTGTAAAATCTCTAAAACAGTTATCTGGTCGATATCAAAATCGATCATTAAATTTCAATCTGCCTAAAAGTATACTATCATAATGGCTATTTGCTGTGCAAGCATGACAATTTGGACAGTGTAACTCTGACAGCATGCTACTGTGGTTTGCATATCCGCAGTGTTCGAGCTTGAGCCTTCCGGGCGTGAGCCAAACACGCGGTATGGGGACAAGACAGATAAAATTTAATTTAACATTTCCGTTTAACGATCAGCATTGCAATGAATAAATACAACTACTGAGTTGATGAGTGCTGGTATACCGAAAGGACTCACTTCTGTGACCAGTGATGCCAAGTCAGTGGCAAACTGACAGTCTAAAATTAATTAATAAAAATTTAACATCTCAATTTATTTGCTATTCCTGTATCAGTGTATGCATTATGCTTCCGTCACCGGTACGGAACGTCAAGATTATTTACATACAGTTAAATGGAGGCATTCACACACAACATCATCGGCACGGAACGTTTTGACGTACGGCACGTGTGAACGGGCACACGAGAAACGCATTCAACTTATTCTGACGGAACGGTGACGTTCCGTTGACGGAAGCTGATGTATCGTCTGAATCGAGCTTAATGCTACCAGTGACTAGTGTAATTTTGCTGACGGCCTTCGTTGCTAATTGCGTGCGGGGAGCTTTCCCCCCAGTGGTCTTGCGGACTGATGCTGGCTGTAAAGAGACTAGAATAACAAAGAGACGCCATCTTAATTCAGTGAAAACAATTCAACTAGCAACCAAGCTACGGGTTACAAGCTACACTGCAAATGTGCAAGCCTCATAAAACTTGTTTGTTGTTATTCCGTTTGTTTCTTTTAGCCAAAATAAAAATCTAGTAAGACTTTTAGAATCTGAGTTTCTCGACCAGCTAAAAGTCTAAATCTTCAAATGTCACAAGCGCAGGTAAACGTCTAACTGTAGACTATAAAAAAACCAGATACTTTGACAACGCTGGCTGCGACGACAAATAGCCTAGGGCCCATCAGTGCAATGACAAATAAAATTATACGTAATTCATTTTCCGCTCTACAACTTTGTTTAGCAGGCGAATTGCCGGATTATTTCAACATTGAACAGAAGTGAAGTATGGCTCCTCCGGGGGCTCTCGACTTTCAAAGGAAGCTTATCGAGTGGCAGCGAGCAACTGAAATTGGCATTAGGATGTAAAATGCCAGAAATCTTCTTCCAGAAAATCAAAGTTGAACGAATTGTCTGATTTCACTATAGGGCAAGGAGCCAATATGTCGAACAAAGATGGCAGACGCTGTTCTAACCAACGTTTTCAAATGGCTCACTACACGATACCTACCACATTCGCATTGATTGCTACAAGCTGCAAAGTAGGTTCCTCGCATCTCGTATTCTAATGTTTAATGTCGTCCCTCAGCCTTACACAAGCTTCTGAACTACCGCCGCACGATGGGATGAATGGAAGAGAGCTCGTACAGGTCTTCCGAACCGGAAGAGGTTCCGTTATATTCATAGTTCGCGAACAAGTTGTCGAACAACAGTGAGTTACAAACAGCGGTGGTGGGTGGAGAGGAGTGGTAATTGATAGATTCGCTATTTCGTTTCTACTCTACGACTACGGAGCAGGGAAACGGGGGTAGTTAAAATTAATTGCTGTTTGATTGCCACTTTCTGATGGTGATCAGGGAGCCGGTAACTATTGAATCACTGAAGAATTAATCACGGAAAAAAGTTTTAGTATGTGGTGTAGTTGAATTATTCGAGTACAGGGTGTGTCTATTGTATCCAATAGACACACCCAATGTGCAGTAATGGTCGGTACTATTGATATCTCAAGAACCGCTCCAGCAATCATGTTATTTTTTCGGTTGAAAGTTTATTAATTGTTCTAGCCTTTGACCTATCTTTTTTGAAAAACCTATTTTAATCCACCTAGCGGTGCAATTGTGCTTTCTCAATCATGAATCACGAGAATGTGTGCGTTGTTTATATTCATTAAAAGCTTTTAAATGCATATATTACATTTTATTATTATACATCACATGACAACTATATACAGGAAAATAAATCATTATTCGAGTTCTAAAATTTTGAAAAAGAAAAAACAGCCACGGTAATATTGAACTGAAAAAAGGTGCAAAATCGGCAAAGTCCCAAAAGTCGAGAATTTTTCGAGATAACATAAAATCTCGACGTTTCATGCATTTTAAAGATGTTTGGCATCAAAAATACGAATTCGATTTCTGAAATTTCATGAGGTCCCCCCTTTGAAAAAAAAATTTGAGTTCCGGCTTATATGGGAATTTCATATGTGACCGGACTATTTAGTCTATATTTCCGGACCCATATAAGCGATCCGTACGAAATTTTATAGACATCTGTGGGGATATTTTAGCTATCATTTGGGACTAAGTTTGTGAAAATCGGCCTAACCATTTCCGGGAAACTGATGCGAGTTCATAAATTTTGAAAGATGGCCGCTTTTCCCGGGCACTTCCGGAACCGTCTATGGTGGTCAATGTAGTCAACGAAAGTTTGGTTGGCCGTCGGTGACCTAGAACAGCAAATTTAAGTTGTTTGAGAGACATTTTAGCGAAATTTTTACCTTTTTTGCTTTCATCGGAGTATCGGTTTGAATCACAATTTGCTATGTGATCGTACGCCACAACCTGTAACTCCGGAACCGGAAGTCGGATCGGGATGAAATTAAATAGCCATTTACGGGGACGCAATACCTTTCATTTGAGGCTAAGTTTAGTCGAATCGGTCTAGCCATCTCCGAGAAACCGATGTGACTGTTATTCTGAATTTAGATACTTCCGCCGGGGCTTCCGGAACCGAGGATGGTGGCCAATGTGGCCAAATAGACTTTGAATGGATGTTAGTGACCTAATACTACAAATCGAAGCAGTTGTGGTCATATTTTGGAAAATTTTTCACCTTTATACATTCATTGCAGAATTTATTAAAATCGACATTTTCTGCGTGTTCGTACTTATCACCCTGTAATTCCGAAACCGGAAGTCGGATCCATTAGAAATTTAATAGCAGCCTATGGGAACGTTGCACCTTTCATTTGAGACTAAGTTTGTCAAAATCGGTTCAGCCATCTCTGAGAAAAATGAGTGACATTTTTGGTCACATACACACACACATACACACACACATACATACATACACACATGCATACACACACAGACATTTGCCGAACTCGACGAACTGAATCGAATGGTATATGTCACTCGGCCCTCCGGGCCTCCGTTAACAAGTCGGATTTCAGAGCAATTGCAATACCTTTCTATTGAGAAAGGCAAAAAGGTGCAAAATCGGCAGTCCCAAAAAGTCGATTTTTATAAAAAAATTTTTTTCGAGATAACATAAAATCTCGACGTTTCATGCATTTTAATGATGTTTGGCATCAAAAATACGAATTCGATTTCTGAAATTTCATGAGGTCCCCCCTTTGAAAAAAAAAATTTGAGTTCCGGCTTATATGGGAATTTCATATGTGACCGGACGATTTAGTCTATATTTCCGGACCCATATAAGCGATCCGTACGAAATTTTATAGACATCTGTGGGGATATTTTAGCTATCATTTGGGACTAAGTTTGTGAAAATCGGCCTAACCATTTCCGGGAAACTGATGCGAGTTCGTAAATTTTGAAAGATGGCCGCTTTTCCCGGGCACTTCCGGAACCGTCTATGGTGGTCAATGTAGTCAACGAAAGTTTGGTTGGCCGTCGGTGACCTAGAACAGCAAATTTAAGTTGTTTGAGAGACATTTTAGCGAAATTTTTACCTTTTTTGCTTTCATCGGAGTATCGGTTTGAATCACAATTTGCTATGTGATCGCACGCCACAACCTGTAACTCCGGAACCGGAAGTCGGATCGGGATGAAATTAAATAGCCATTTACGGGGACGCAATACCTTTCATTTGAGGCCAAGTTTAGTCGAATCGGTCTAGCCATCTCTGAGAAACCGATGTGACTGTTATTCTGAATTTAGATACTTCCGCCGGGGCTTCCGGAACCGAGAATGGTGGCCAATGTGGCCAAATAGACTTTGGATGGATGCAAGTGACCTAATACTACAAATCGAAGCAGTTGTGGTCATATTTTGGAAAAATTTTCACCTTTATACATTCATTGCAGAATTTATTAAAATCGACATTTTCTGCGTGTTCGTACTTATCACCCTGTAATTCCGGAACCGGAAGTCGGATCCATTAGAAATTCAATAGCAGCCTATGGGAACGTTGCACCTTTCATTTGAGACTAAGTTGGTCAAAATCGGTTCAGCCATCTCTGAGAAAAATGAGTGATATTTTTGGTCACATACACACACACATACACACACACATACATACATACACACATACATACACACACAGACATTTGCCGAACTCGACGAACTGAATCGAATGGTATATGTCACTCGGCCCTCCGGGCCTCCGTTAAAAAGTCGGTTTTCAGAGCAATTGCAATACCTTTCTATTGAGAAAGGCAAAAAGGTGCGAAATCGGCAAAGTCCCAAAAAGTCGATTTTTATAAAAAAAAAATTTTCGAGATAACATAAAATCTCGACGTTTCATGCATTTTAAAGATGTTTGGCATCAAAAATACGAATTCGATTTCTGAAATTTCATGGGGTCCCCCCTTTGAAAAAAAATTTGAGTTCCGGCTTATATGGGAATTTCATATGTGACCGGACGGTTTAGTCTATATTTCCGGAACCATATAAGCGATCCGTACGAAATTTTAAAGACATCTGAAACTGATGTGAGTTCGTAAATTTTGAAAGATGGCCGCTTTTCCCGGGCACTTCCGGAACCGTCTATGGTGGTCAATGTAGTCAACGAAAGTTTGGTTGGCCGTCGGTGACCTAGAACAGCAAATTTAAGTTGTTTGAGAGACATTTTAGCGAAATTTTTACCTTTTTTGCTTTCATCGGAGTATCGGTTTGAATCACAATTTGCTATGTCATCGCACGCCACAACCTATAACTCCGGAACCGGAAGTCGGATCGGGATGAAATTAAATAGCCATTTACGGGGACGCAATACCTTTCATTTGAGGCCAAGTTTAGTCGAATCGGTCTAGCCATCTCCGAGAAACCGATGTGACTGTTATTCTGAATTTAGATACTTCCGCCGGGGCTTCCGGAACCGAGGATGGTGGCCAATGTGGCCAAATAGACTTTGAATGGATGTTAGTGACCTAATACTACAAATCGAAGCAGTTGTGGTCATATTTTGGAAAATTTTTCACCTTTATACATTCATTGCAGAATTTATTAAAATCGACATTTTCTGCGTGTTCGTACTTATCACCCTGTAATTCCGGAACCGGAAGTCGGATCCGTTAGAAATTCAATAGCAGCCTATGGGAACGTTGCACCTTTCATTTGAGACTAAGTTTGTCAAAATCGGTTCAGCCATCTCTGAGAAAAATGAGTGACATTTTTGGTCACATACACACACACATACACACACACATACATACATACACACATACATACACACACAGACATTGGCCGAACTCGACGAACTGAATCGAATGGTATATGTCACTCGGCCCTACGGGCCTCCGTTAAAAAGTCGGTTTTCAGAGCAATTGCAATACCTTTCTATTGAGAAAGGCAAAAAGTATATTTTGATGCAATTCAAAACAATTTAAAAAAACCTGTTTTAATCCACCTAGAGGTGCAATTGTGCCTTTCTCATTTCTCCAAACTATGATATAATAGCTGGTTCGTACAATATAACATTATGGAAATGTCTTTCATTCTTATTACACTTGGTAAGTATATATAAGAGCACCTTTTTGCATTCATCGCGGTATCGGTTTGAATCGGAGTTTTCTATGTGATCGCACTCCACAACCCGTAACTCCGGAGCCGGAAGTCGGATGGGGATGGAATTTAATATCAGTTTCCGGGGACGCAACACCTTTCATTTGAGACTAAGTTGATCAAATCGGTCTAGCCATTTTCGAGAAACCAATATAACCGTTATTCTGAATTTGGATGCTTCCGGATCCGTCGATGGTGGCCAGTGTGACCAAAGAGCCTTTGAATGACTGTTGGGGACCTAGATCTACAAATTCAACAGTTGTGTTTACATTTTGGAAAAAAATTCACCATTTTATATTCATCGCAGAATTCGTTAGAATCGGGATTTGCTGCGTGATCGTACTTATCACCCTGTAATTCAGGAACCAGAACTCGGATCCACACAAAATTCAACAGCAGCTGATGGACCTTTCATTTAAAATTAAGTTTGTCAAAATCGGTTCAGAAAATTCCGAGAAACCGATGTGGACAAATCAACAAATTTTGTTTTGTAACCATACTCTTCAACTCGTATTCCGGAACAAGATGTCGGTTGAAAATGAAATTCAATAGCAACCTATGGGAATATTATACCTTTCATTTGAATCTTAGTTTGTAAAAATCGGTTCAGCCATCTCCGAGAAACCGATGTGTACATTTTGTTAACAAATCCGCACATACACACATACATACACACAGATATTTTGCGATCTCGGCAAACTGAGTCAAATGTTATATGAGACTCGGCCCTCCGGGCCTCGGTTGGAAAGTCGGTTTTTGGAGCAATTGCATAACCTTTCTATATAAGAAAGGCAAAAGAGTAATATTTAATTAGCTTAATAAGCATGAGTTCAATGTTATCTTCATGTGATTATAATTTGGAAAGGTTGGTGGAGTGGGTTTGAACATGTAGGGAATGGGGGGTTAGTAGAGTGGGAGTGGAGGTGGATGAAGGAAATGCGGGCGTGAGGGTGGTCCAAGAGGAGGGGAGTGATGAAGGAGGGAGGTGTAAGGGCAAGGCGGCGGGAGGGGCGGTGACGCAATACTCAACTGCATATTTTGCCTTCCATTTGAGACTTGGTTTGAGAAAATCGGTTCAGTCATCACCGATGAACCGATGTGACTTTAAGTGTGGAATATGCCCGGAATTCCGGACTTCCGGAATCGTCGATAGTGGACAATATATTAAAAGAATGTTTGATTGGCAATCAGTGATCTAGATCTGCGATTAGAAGTAATTTGGTGACCATTTCAATAGTTTTTAGCCTCTGAGGTATTACGATTGTACCGATTTATATGGGAAATTCCAGTGTATCCTTACTAACACCCCTGTAACTCCGGAAGCAGAACCGAATGAAATTCAGCAGCTGTCAATGGCATTACTGTATCTTTCATTTGAAATCAGGTTTGTAAAAATCGGTAGAGAATTCGTTGTGGAATGGGTGTAATATTAGTTTAGGAACTTGGCGGGTTCCCGGGGGGCGTCATGAACCGTCATAGGTGGCCACTGTGGTCAAAGCTGCTTTGATTGATCATTAGTGATTCAGACCCGCAAACTAGAGTAATGTTACATCAATTTTAATATGTTTTACATCATTTGAACATCATGGTGGTACCAGTTTATATGGGAATTTGCTGTGTGACCGCACTCTTCAACCCGTAACTCCGGAACCGGAAGTCGGATCAACTAAAAATTCAATAGCAGCTTATGGGAGCGTTATACCTTTCAGATAAAACTAAGTTTGCGAAAATCGGTTCAGCCATCTCTGAGAAAATTGTGTGAGTTTAAATGACACACACACATACACACACACATACACACACACACATACACACACACATACACACACACACATACATACACACACACACAGACATTTGCCGATTTCGACGAACTGAATGGAATGGTGTATGACACTCGGCCCTCCGGGCCTCGGTTAAAAAGTCGATTTTTACAGTGATTGCATAGCCTTTCTTTATATGAGAAACGCAAAAATGTTTTTGTTCAAATGCCCACAATTTTATTTATAAATAGATTTTTTTGAAAAAGATGGGTCAAGGACTAGATAATTTAAAAAGGGAGTTTTTTTTATTTCCGATTAACGCATGAGCACCAACCACATCTCATTTTTTGCGTAGGCAAATTTAAAGAGCTGGAGAGGAGTGGTGAAAGGGTTTTCGTATGCAAAAAAATTTTATTCAAAACTTAAGTGTGATTTATAATTAGCAAAAAAAACCTTAATCTATTTTACCTTCCTTTCTTCGAAATTTTTTATTGAAAATGTTTCAGAAAACACGCGTAAAATCTCCAATGGTACATTTTTGATTTTGGTGCGCACAACTAGTTTCATTTTGGAGAAAACTGAAAAAGCTTGCTTTGCGATAGTAATATTTTTTCCAAAATTTTCTGGGAACTATGACTTATTTGTTTAAATATATCTCATGGTCTTATCAAAAATTCTTTTTACCAATGCATTCTGTACAATCAGGCGAAACAGTTCGGGACGGTTAAATAATATACATTTTATAGCCAATTATTTCTTCCTTTTGAATATCAAGGTCTTGTTCTGCGCTTGTTACGTGAAGGGAATTAAAAAAATTTTAAATTATTGTTACTGATATGGAGACGCTTGGTATTTTATGCCAAAATAATTAGGAAATCTAAAGTAAACCAACACATTATATGATGAATTTAAAGAAATATTTTTCATTTTCTTATGATATTGTTGAAATAAGCTATCAGTAAAAGATAACGATATGCCGCGGCAAAAACTGTTAACTTTGCATGTATTCCTATGAAAGGTGTTACGGTAAAAAATTGGTCAGCCTTAAATTACGCATTTTTTACATCGTGTATTAAAAAAACTGCAGACTTCACACTAGAGTGGCTCGCGGTTGTATGGGAAAACTTCAAAGTGATTTAAACTAGCGGGCACAGCACTTGTTGAGTTCGTTTTGTAGTCCCAAATGCCTGTGCAAAATTTGGTAGCGGTTGGTTGCTTCCCGGGTTTGCGCATTGCGTTCAAAGTTTGCATGGGATTTTATATGGGGAAATCAATTATTTTGCATTTTAATTAATAAAGATCCCTATTTCACTGATAATGAAAAACCAGCTACATGAAACTATAGTTCAAACCTTGGTTAACAACTTTGTCGAAGACCGTAACTAGCTACGAGTTTTCAAAAAATAGTTATAACGATTTTAAAACTTATGGTAAAATCCAAATGCAGAAATTGATTAGTTTTTCCAACACTGCCGGTGCACCACCGATATCGACATAGAAAACTTAGATAAATGAGAATATATTCATCGCAGAGACTTGGTATCTTTGAATGAAATGTTCAGAATGAATTGCTGAATAAAATAGACGTAGTCAGAAAATGAAAAGAAGCGGGGGTGGGGGGTCTTGTATACTCCCCAGTCTCTTTTTAGATTGTTTTGTATAAGACAAAGAATCATTACGTCCTTGTAAAAGTCAACGACTGAACTTTCTTAATATTTTGATAGACCCAAATATGAATCATACTACAATCTTTGTTGTGGGAAAAACATTTACAATATTTAGGATTTACACCTACAAATTTATGTTATTTTTGCTTGATGCAAAAACTAACTCAGGTCTGGAAATCGCGTTGGGTTCTAACCTGAAGTATATTGCTGGTCCACCAAGATCACTTCTGTTTTGCGTGAACCTAACTCAATTTCATCAAAAAACGCTTGTTTGAAGTAACTATCCTGGTTTCGTTCCTAGATTCTCAAACGAAAACTTCAATAAAAACAATTCCGAGACTTCAAGGAATCTAAGGATATGCAGTTTTTTTTTAAATTCTGACTCTGAACGGCTAAGAAATAGGGTTTTAAAATATGTAAAACTTATAAACCATTGTACCATTTCAAATGGAACCTCAACCTCTCCGTCCGAGATGGCGCAGTCTATTACTGTGCACCGAGCTGAAAATTCGCCGGATTGTCGACTTACGAGAAGGTGGTGACTCCAAATGGTTACGATAAGCAAAACAAGTAGGCAAGAGAACAATTTTGGATGGTGCACATGGAGATGCTGTCAAAGTTTGGTTCCGTGGTATACAGGATGACGAAACTTACATAAAGGCAGACCTTAAACAGCTTCCTGGAAAGGAATACTATACGTCGACTGAACCTGGAATAAAGGCAGAGATTATCAAACACGTTAAGCTGTCGAAGTGCGCAAAGAAATATCATGTGTGGCAGGTCATCTGTTTCTGTGGCTTGAAAAGCGATATCCTCAACGAGGTAAAAACGTCTGGTGCCTCTTCTCATGCAACACAATTGTACCGTTCTTTTTTGGCAGGATTTTGTATCTTTACTGGGAGAATATATTGGTAAATCAGCTACAAAAAGGTTTCATACAGAAAACTGTCGTTAAATGTGCACATTTTTGGTACATATGATTTATAGTTTTATCTAGACGTTTTTATTTTTATTTCGAGTTGTTCGTAAAAACCACGGAACGGTAATCGTAGGATTTTCACGAATTGGACATACAAGTTTTTTAATGAAATATACGAAAGTTCTTTAATATTTACGGCCATATCTCGTAAGATGAGCGATTTTTACCGAGGAGTCTCCAAAATAATAATGTGTAATAAATTCATATCGCTAAACGAATTTATTCGTAAATCTGCTATGAATAGGATCATCCGCAGAAACGAGCATTTTTGTGCATTTTGAATAATTGATTTCGTATATTTAACGAACTAAAACGTGACCACTTAAACGAGCAAAATGAAGTTCGTGCTTATTTTATCAGTTTTGCCAGTGTCCAGGTGGTGCCCAAGGACATGAACCCTTCCAAGACACCAGAGCTCCGCCCAATAGAAAAAATATCGGGCGAACCTCAAGAAGACGCGAAAGACAGTTGTCAGCGAGATGCAGTTCAAGGCAAACTGGCGTTCTGCTTGAGCTTGAGCTTGTGCGACCACCCCTGGCTGCTACTCCGTTATCGATCTGGACTAAAGTGTTTATTGATCAATACCGGCGCCGGTCAGGCCCGAACGTAGATCGCGGAAGGAAAGGGAAGGAATGGTTAGTCCGATACTTGCTTTTGCTAGAGGCCGTATGTACTACTGCGCACTCCACAAGTATCACGGGAGAAGGATATTAGTAAGTATAGAAGTTGGATTCTACTTCTTCTTTACCAACGCAGTGAGGTGACTCCACTACCTGGACTAGTTATCGATCCATCAACTCATGGACCGGGGACTAACTGCTTTGCTTCCCTTCCGAAGGAAGACGTGACCACAGATTTTTTGAACTCAGAAAAATCTCAATGACCTCGGCTGGATTTGAACCCAGGCCAACTGGAATGAGTGGCGGTTACGCTTACCACTCAACCACCCACGCCGTCACAAGGCAAACTGGAGTTCTGCAGCGACGAAAGTAATCAAGGAGGCTGTGCAAAACTTGATGGAATGAGTCAAACGAAAGCCACGGTAATTTGCATACGCTAAAAAGGAAGCTTGAGTAAATATTCTATCTTTTTTCTGTACAAATTGAACTTGCAAAAGAAACATGACTTATTTAATGTAAAGTTTGACTGATTCCCATACATTTCTGTCTTAGAAATTCCACGAAGATCCGTCCAAAAATCTTTAAAATTGTGGCCGACCATCTTTGATTCCGATGAAACTTTACTCGTTTCACCGACAAGGAAGACTAAACCTTCGCCACAGCCAATAAGATGATTTTGACTTAAGAGCAATTTTTTAAAAGGGCGTGAAAGTTTCTACATATAGCATTTTCGAAAAAAAATACTTCAATTACCATATTTTATACAACAAAACTACCTGAGAACGAGTTGCAGGGAATGCATACTTCTGTACGAAAAAGATATACACTGAAAAAAATGTTGCTTGATTTTTCACAAAAATAAAAAACATGAATGAACTACATAGTTTAATCATCAGACCTTATGCTTAATAATATTTTGATTGTGTTCGTGTATTGTTGTAGATAGAGAAACGCGAATAATTTATGAAAAGGTCGTAATAAAACAAAAAAATATGTTGTTAAAACAAAATTTAAAACATCTCGAGAACTACTACATTTCAACTTCTGCTATAAGTATTTTGTTTTGAAATTGCGTTTAGAATCATATTCGTAAAGAAAATTGTACTTTTGACTGCAAATGTTATGCATTATAAAAATATGTCAAAAGTTGGTGTTGGGAAAACATTTTCATTGAAAGCTTCTTCATGATCCAAATACACTAGAAAATTTTCCTTTGCGTCTTTAAAACGCTAAGCATTAGATTGTTGTCATTTTATAAAACGGAAACGCGAATAACTTTTAAAAAGGGCCTCATTACGCGAATTTACTGTTTTTGCTGGAGCACAGTTCCAAATATCTCAACAACTATCGCATTTTGGAAGATTTTTGTTAAATGCATTTTGATTTGAAAATTGAAATGATACTTAGGTTCATATTCTGTAATAAAATAAAATTTTGTTCTTTTATTAGTATGAAATTTAAAAACATGTATAATGTTAATAAGTTAGAAAAACTGTTTTATTGATAAGTTCTTCATCATGCAATCACATTCATAATGTATTTCTATTTAGGTTTTCGTTTACAGAAGATAAAAGATTGAAAAAATGGGTTTTTCGCAATTGAAATTTTTAATTTAAATTTCAGTTTTTGTTAAAAATGACACAATATTTGTTTCAGCGCTTTTTTGAAAAATTACTTTTGTATCAACATATTATATCAACATATTGTAACAATTTGTAACTGGCAGAGAAAATCATGGAGATTCATAAACCGAACACAATGGCACAGTTTTGTTCGAATCGGCGATGGTCATATTTTTCGGTCACCCGGTTTCTCATGTAATCTCTCTTGACCATGTTTTTAACATAACACGCTTCATACAGTGTCACATTTTATGAACAATTCGAGAATAATGAGACAGAGCGATATCCATATTACCTGCCAACTTGTGATGCTGTTCATGATAACGTCAATGCAAGATAATTTAAATGTTTGAACTTCTAATGTATCTGATTCAACTGTAGAAATTAGAAACGATTTTTTGCTGGAATGAGCCGCCCTCAGTATTCTTCAAGATCATTGCCACTTTAATTCCTTCAGCAATTACCATAATTTTTCAGTTTCCCTGCCGCGAACGAACAAATATCACACATCCTGAATCGACCGGACTAGACAAAAAGACGCCTGTAAAATCAGTTTCATCATTCACCCCATCAGAAGTTGCCCCACTCTTCAGAAAACCGACTGCGTTTCCTTCAGTAGTGGAGGCTGTTGGCCGCTCGAACGTGTTAGGTTATGTGCGGTTCACGCTCGCGGGGCGGCAAATGAGAAACAAACCGTTTGACATTTTAATATTGCCTTCGGTCGCGACTCATGGACACCGCGTTAAGTACGATTCACACGATTCGCAGGCTTGCGTCACCGGTACAAAATGTCAACTGAGCATCACAATTAGTTGCATGCAGTTAAATGAAGGCATTCACACATAACACCAACGGCACGGAATGTTTTGACGCACGGAAAATGTGAACGGGAGCAAAGGGAACACATTCAACTTATCCTGAGGGAACGACGGCGTGACGTTGACGTTCTGTTGTATCGTCTGAATCGGCCTTTATACTGGAGCTGGGAAATGGGGAAGAGTGCCACGATTTGGTATAGCGAGGCATCCGGGTGTGGTTGAGCCAGGAGGTGCAAAACTTTTCAACAGATTGCGTGCGAAATGTTCGAGATTATGGCGAGGAAGATTCGCTGATTGTTTTTCGTTGCCTCGTTTTTATAACTACGGTACAATGGAGCAGTAATTCGATCTGCCGAATACAATCAAGAGTCATGAATCTTATATTAAATTTCTTCAGCTTAGTCTGAAGGCGAAAGCGGATTATTTTTCTTCAAAAGAATTTTTTCTCGTGATTTTTCTTGTTATTTTTATTGAAAGTCATCTACAGGGTGGTTAATATGAAGTGTTGCTTATTCAGATGGATATAACTTTTGTGCGTTTAAATATATAATATTTTTAATTATTTCAAAGACCAAAATTATGGAGAGGTAATCCCATCTTTTTTTAATTTTTAACCACATTCAATTAACTAGAGTTTACTAAATAGGGAAAGTTATGAAAATTTTAGATCCATAGTACTCAAGTGAGAGCAAGGATGTGAAATATACAGATCGGAAAACTAGAAGTGGTAGGGCCATTAGAAACAGGCTTAAAATCCTACAGACTAATCTTTTGTCTTCTGCAGGCAAAGTTCAAAAAGGGCAAGTTGCTGGCTAGCGGGGGGCAATTTGCCAACTCGGATGCGCTACTTGCCCTTCAATTTGCCAGCAAATTGCTGGCAATTAGGGGCAAATGCAACATTTGGGCGATTAGCCGCCGTTATTTTTTGCCGCCCTACTCGCCTTTATATGGCCCCCAAATCGCCCAAGGAACGCGACATTTAATCGCCCTTAGTTGCCTAATATGAAAATTACAAATAATACTTATTTTCGGATTCATTTTCTACTCACATAAACACCACCAAACTATTCGAAGAATCAATGGTGAAATTGATATTGCATACCAAAACTTACCATAATCTGACGTTCATTAAGATTTTAGGTCAGAGATCTTGTTCTACTATACTTGCAAACGATTCCATAATTTCCCACATTCGTTGGCTACATGAAGTACACGAAACAAACAAAATTCAAGCGAGAACTTGCCAATTGTTAAAAAAACAATTTTAAGCTTAAGTCTAGCATGAACCGCCATGTTGGAAAAACGCGAAAAACAACCAAAGTGCAAATTTGAAGTTCACGTGAACAGCTTAACATAGCCGGTTGAAACTGAAAACACTTTGCGTGAGTCACCCTGTGTTCGATTTGAAGATTGTTCTCGCAAGAGTAGAGTTCTATAATACTTCCTATTATATTACCATTACTTTTACCTTCAATATTCTCGAACGTTATTTTTCGATTTTTTTTTAATAGGAAAGCTAAAAACATCCATCTTTGTGGAACGATTTTCAGCGAAATCCGTTCCGAAATTTACTCATCGTCGAGCATGCATATCCCTCCAACAACAAACAAAACAGCTATCGGTAGAGCGAACGGTATTGATTTTTTTATCCTAGCGAAAACGTGAATCAGCCCACTTTTCCTTTCGTCGTGGTCCGGTGTTTCCTTTCATCGCCTCGGGTTGAAGGACCCTATACTTTCGTTTTCCTTTTCCATTGAGATTTATGTTCCACCCTCGCAGCGTGACTTCTGGTCCGCAGCTTGGCTTGAAATTTATACCTACTAGAATGTGTAGAGATAGCATGGTTGGCTCATTGCCAACCTCCGAGAAATTGGCTGTCAATGGACTTTTTAGCTCACGAAAAGAATAAGAGTTTTTTTTTCTCTGAACGTACCTTTGATTCACAAACCGGAATAGCGAGCCGGTAGGCACCGCGGTCGATTCGCAACCAATGGACTCGCACAGCTGTTGCGCATATTGACCAACGAAAAGTTTATTTCGCTGTCAAAGGACTTTTGTGAAATCATTCAGATCGTTGGTTACAGTTCTCGTTCGAGAGGAAGGGGGGCCCTCTTATGGAGCTCTAGCGTCCTTACAAATGGTATTTACATTTCTAGTATGTTGGTATGTAACTTTGCTTACCTGTAAGTAAAGAGAAAAGAACAAGTCTTAAAATTTTGCGGTTGTTGTTTCAAAGTGCCGACAGAAGAAGTTTTTGGTGTAAAGCTGATCATATATGCAATTAACGACTAGTTTCTAGATCGTTACTATATGTTTGCCTTCATTTGGGTCGAATAAAATTTTGCTAAGGAATTATTCAAATCAAAGTAATCGAAAACGATTGAAATATATCTAAAGCTGCAATGAACAAGTTGGCTACAAAATCTCTTTGTATATATCAGATTTACGATAAGTTCCTTACTTCTCATCTGCAATGCTAAGATTTGGTGGTTATAAGTCTTAGAGATGTTTTCCTCACCTTCGTTTAGCTTTTGAACCAGGTTTACTGTTGCGAAGAAATAGGCCCTTAGAATTGCATATGGTCAATATTCTCGCTTGTTATTTTTTATGTTATTTCATAACTCATCAGGGTAACAATGTAGCACTAGGTGGAAATGTACCTATTTTTGGTTACTCTCTCCGTAGAGTGTATTTGTTTAGGTAACATTATGCTCACCACTATCCCACACCAGTGTTCACATTTTCCTGTAAATTTTAAGTGATATGTGCGTATACAACAAAGTGTAAGTATGTGTGATGCAAATATGCGCTTTTTGTAGCTTCATCATGTAGTAAGAGGAAGAGAGCTCGAAAGCGTAATATTATAAATAAGAATATTTTATACTACGGGATTATTTCTTGGTATGGATATTTCCAGTAATCCTTTTGCACATCGTTTCAACCTACCGTGTCCATTTATTTCGTAAGAGAAGATTTGCTACTATTCAACATTCTGCAAATAGGAATCATTAACTTAAAAGTGACATACACTTCGCAGTAAACCTGGTTCAGACTTTGATTTTTTGCGTGATCCACCGGGGTATACAAAAGTTCATTGTCTCACTGTGATAAAGTGTATGTAGGACAAACCAAGAGGACACTAGAATATCGGTTTGATGAGCTTATTGTAAAAATTTCAGAAAATTCAATAGAATCTGATAAACCAAAATTCCAGTTTTTGATTTTAAAAGAGACTTATAATAAATAAACACAATAAATGCGTTTCTGTGTATTTCTGCTATTACCATAGTGTTATAATTGAAGTATCATAAAGATTTCTACCTCTCGTTATGAATCACGAATATGCCCAACCTTCTGAACAGGATGTCGGTTTTATTCCAACAGTGAACATTTTTTCTAAAACTCAATAAAAAATATTGAATAGCTCAAACTTGCCTTCAACGTTATGATTTGAAAACCGTTTGTTCGGTTAAAACCTTGAAATTTATCAATAAAATCTTACATCATGACGAGTAGATCGTTACTGTCGTAGGTTTTGTTTATTTTTGTGACATTTGACGTACTTATGTAAATCTAGTTTATCTTCAAATGCTCTACATAATAGTACTAATAATAAACTGTCATTATAAAATGAATAAAAATTGGATTTTTAGAGAACGTCGTGGGGTGTCGGTTTTACCTGATAATTCCCCAACACATTTTCATGAGCGTTTTGAATTGAAATAACATTTTGAAGCTCATTCTATAAGTACATTACTTAAAGTTGTAACAAATTAAACGAATTGTAAAACTATGCTTACAGTTTTAGTTGTAAAATCTTTTATTGTTGTTTTTTCCATAATGCAATTGAGATCTTTAGGGGTGTGCGGGTTACGGCATTTTCTGATGCAGATTAGTACTGTGAGTTAATATCTCAATCCTTTTCTATTTCCAAGCCCGAAACTATCGAACAATTTTTTTTAGTTTATTTCCTTTTAGGACAATAATACATCCAAACGCATGCGACTTGCACGACTCTATAGGTTGCCTCATCAGATCTACCATAGAGTTCTATGCAAATGATTTCACTCACACTATTTGGGGGTTTGTTTTCCTCCAGCTGTCATATGTAAAACTGTCAGTCAATTGAAACGTTTGAAATCGCTTGCCCAAACTATTTATAATGATGTTTAAATCCTCTGTGTCACTGTGAAACTATTCCGGAGACTATAATACCGGTTGGGTTGGATCCACCATGCAAATAAACCGACCGAAAAGTTTTTTTTGATTTGTTTTCCTCCACCTATCAGAAATTATGACAGGTGGAGGACAACAAATCGTTGAACACACTAATACAGTTACAGATTGTCAAGTACTCTATAGTTTGCAGATGAAACATGAGATTGCAAGCTGCTAGCGGATTGCAAAGGTACCAAATCATGCTATGTGGAGTGCTGTCCCGGTTAATAATAAGGCGAACAGAAAATATGCAGATACGTCATTTAGTTGGACACTGTCAGTTTGTTGACTGAATTTAAATTAGTTTTTTTTTTAATTTAAAAGTCAGAAAAGAATAATTAAGGTTTAAAAATAATATGAGTGTACCCGTAAGGACACCCACTATCATTACACATGAAAAACTGACACAATTTTTTCAAATTGAAGATCCCTATTATATTTAAAACTTTTCTATTTTATGTTTGATAGTTGTGAATCACTTGTGAAAAAGGCGCGTTTTCACCACTTAATATTTTAGTTGAAAGAAAAACAATATTCGGAGGCTTTCTCTTAAGAGAATTTTGCTTTCAAATGACATTTAGCATCATATTGTTTAAAAATATATAGTTTTGTCTAGGAAATACTGTCAATTGTTAAAGCATACTTAAAGTTATTGTTAAAAATACATGGTGCGCCAGCTGGATGTATCCCGTTTCAACATTGAACAACTCCGCCATTTTTCAGCCGATCTTCACAAGTAAACAAGTTTTTGAGGATATTTTATGCCATTTATTATAAACCAGGGTTAGTATACAACGTTGATTAAATGACCACCCCCATATTTGTTAAACAAAAAGCAGCTCGTTTGCGGGCATTTTGCATGACATTGGACAGCATTTCGGGCTTAATTCGTCAAGGTTCTTAGGTTTGCTAGAATAAACTTTACTTTTTAAGTAACCCCTCAGAAAAAAGTCTGGTACCTTTAAATCCGGAGAACGCCGAACGCCTGCTATACTTTTAACGATAAGCACGCACAGTTTTATTGAACGATCGTTTTCATTGTAAAGCGCTACGATTTCAGCGCGTTCTTTTAGTGTAAATGAGTCGATTTACACCAAAAAAAAAAACGCGCTGAAATCGTAGCGTATCGTACATTGAAAACGATCGTTCAATAAAACTGTGCGTGCTTATCGTAAAAAGTATAGCAGGCATTCGGCGTTCTCCGGAAAAAAAAATGCTAAAATTACACTAAATGACGTTTCAGAATTGTGTTTATCTGTCAAAATCGGCTGGAAAACGGCGGATTTGTTCAATTTCGAAATAGGATACATCCAGATGGCGCACCCTGTACCTTTTACTTTTTTTTTTTTTTTTTTTTTTATTAACGACATTTTACACCGAAAGGGTGCATTCATGTCGGGAAAAAATTAGTTCTACATTTATTTTTTTTGTTACATTACATCAATCATAGAAAGTAATAAATTCACTTATCTGGTTTCCTTGCTATTGTCGTTCGGTTTCCCAGTCATCTCTGCTCTTTCTATTTCTTCCTCTGCATCTTACGTCATTCTGTATACGGTTTCGATTCTCTTCACACACTTTTTGTTAATTATTTGTACTGCAACGTTTGACCTTTCTTCTTTATTTCTTCTGTATTGTTCTTTAGCTCTAGATCACTGTGTACTTCTTGTTCTTCTATTTTCTTCTTTACACGTTTGTTTAGGCCCTTTTTTCTTTCTCCGCAGCTTCGATTTCTGCTCAGCTTACTTCAGAATTGCCTTTTTCAGTATCTGCATCTTTGTGATCTTCTTTTATCAGCCTTCTACGTTTTCATTCACTTTTCACAATCTTCCATACAAATCGGCTTCTTTCAGGAACCCAATCAGTCGCTTTTCGTCATCTTCATCGTTGCATAATGCCGCACACAGGCTTGTTGGATGGATATTGTATTTGTTTCTTAGTGCCTCGAACTTTCTGCATTGAAGAATAAGATGACGAACGTCCACTACCGTTCCACAGCATTCACACACCGGCGGCGATGATTTCTCCAGTAGGAATTCGTGCGTTAGTCTCGTGTGACCGATTCGTAGTCGTGTGAGTACTCGCTGATCAGTTGGGCTCTTCTGGTCAAGCCACTTTTTAGTGTCAGGTTTAATTTCCCGTAGTTTTACCTCTCTAAGTTGCCCCCATTGATCTTCCCATTGCTGTCGAGTGACTTTGGTTATTGCTTTTATGGCATCCCTCTTTGGGATGGTGATATTGAGTGGAGGGTTGCTTCTAGCTTCACCGGCAAGCCGATCTGCTCTTTCGTTACCGTGGATGCCGGCGTGGCCTGGAATCCAGCAGAAGTAGATCGCGTGATTTCCTAACAGGCTTTCAATGTCTTGTATCCACGGGTGTTGCGATTTTCTGCTCTCTATGGCCGAGAGACAGCTTGCCGAGTCAGACAGAATAATCAATTCGTTTGAGGGTTGCGATTCAATATTGAGTGCCGATTTAATCGCGTACGCCTCTGCTGAAAAAACACTACAGTGCGACGGGAGCCCTATCGATAGCTGATGATTTTTGCTGAATACTCCTGCTCCAACAGTATTGTCACACTTAGACCCATCAGTGTAAATAACCGTGGAACGATGGAACCGGTTGGCCAGTAGCTCCTGTACGATAGGTTGTACTACTGCCGGGGGGTCTCATGCTTTGACCTGTCGTTTAACATCCCACACAACTCGTGGTTTGGGTGCATGCCATATACGATTAGCGAGACGTACCCGCACAGCGATGTTTGGGAGTTGCATTCCAGTCGCTTCCATAAGTCGAGTGGATGCTCTTTGCACAACTGGGAGATCAATATTCCTGTGGTCTTTCTCCAGAATACGAATCGCAGATCGAACTACAGCTTGGAGAGTCAAAAGGTGGAAAGGTAAAGTACCTGCTTCTGCCATAATCGCTGAAATCGGACTGGTTACGAATGCGCCTGAGGCGAATCTAACCATCCGGTTATATACAGGTGCGAGTGTTTGTAAGACCGCATCGTTTGCTCTACTAATAAGTACAATACCGTAGAGAAGACGCGATATAATGATTGCAGAACCGATGCGTAGCATCGAGGTTCGCTGTCCGCGTGGAATCTTAGCACCGATCATTTTCATGATTCGCAGTCTCGCATCACAGGTAGATTTTACCAGCTTTAAATGTTGCTTGAATGTCAGCGTACGATCAAGGGTGACACCAACGATCTTCAGCAGTCTCGTTTTCGGTATTGCTACCTGGTCAATACGGATAGTGTTACTGGGTTCCCGGCGGGCGTTGGGGCTGCCGTAGAAAATGCGGGATTTTTCTGCTGAAATTTTGAAGCCAACGCTTTTCGCCCACTTATCGACTGCTTTAACTGCGGCTTGTAAAGCACGGTATAGAGGTTGTTCTTTATCCCTTCGTACTACAAGTAGAATATCGTCCGCGTATAGAAGTACAGTTACGTTTTGCGGAATTACTTTAAAAATTGGCTGCACTGCCACAAGAAACAGCGTTACCGAAAGCACTGACCCTTGAGGGACGCCGTTTTCTAACGACTTTTCTCGAGACAGGTGTCCTCCCACATTTACTCGGAATGTTCTGTTGGCAAGGAAACTGTTCAGTATGTTGAACATCCGCCCACCGATCTTCCATTTTCGGAGGCTGCGTAAGATACCGAATCTCCATGTGGTGTCATATGCTTTCGAAAGGTCAAGTGACCCTATCAAGCAGTGTTCATCGTTGTTGGGCAACGACCGATCCAGTTCCGCCAGGTACGTATCGATGCCATGACCAGCTCTAAAAGCATGTTGCCTTCTGTCGAGTCGTCCGTTTAATTCTAGCTCGGCGATCAGTCTTCTATTCACAATACGCTCGAACACTTTCGCTATGCAGTTGGTTAGTGTGATGGGTCGGAACGCAGCAGGACCGGACTCGGAGGATTTCGGTTTCGGGACTGGAATTATAATCCCGCTTTGCCAACTGGCTGGAAAAACGCCACTGCGCCAGATTCTGTTAAACAGTTCTAGTAACGCAGTTTTAACGGATAGGGGCAGTTTTCGAAGCATGGGATATCCTACCGAGTCTGGTCCCGTGGAGACACTACGTCCTTTGTCAAGTGCCCATATCAGTTCGTTTAGGGTGAAATCGAAATTATAAGCGTCGTCAGTATCTGGTAGAGTTTTCACGCCTTTTCGTTCGGCTCTTTCCTTCGCCGTTTGAAACCGTGGAGGATAGCTAGATGTAGCTGATATCTCACTGTAGTGCTGAGCTAATTCTTCTGCTACTTCTTCCGCTTTGTCAGTGTAACCGTCGGATCGTTTAATGACTGCTACTTCTTCCGCTTTGTCAGTGTAACCGTCGGATCGTTTAATGACAGCTGTACTGTGTTGCCGTTTACCCCGCAGAGTATTTACCGTTCGCCACATTTCTGCCGTAGTGCTGCTTGGAGAGATTTTTCCAACGAATTCTTCCCACGATCGACGTTTGGCATTCTTAATTGCCTTCTTGGCTGCTGCCTTCACTTCCTGAAATTTTTTCAGTATATCGGATGTGTTTAAGCCCGCCGCTTTACTACGCTTGAGTGCTCTAAGGAGTTTTCGCCGCTGCTTAACCACCGTTTCCACTTCTTGGCACCACCATGGTACTGATTTAAAACCGACTCGGCCGGATGTTTGGGGTATGCTGTCTTTTGCTGCTGACAAGAGTCGATCCACGAATTCATCTACATCAATTTCATCACCTGGTTTGATGCTGGCAGCAGTCAATTGTTCGTATGCTGTCCAATCTGCTTGATCGAAAAGCCACCTTCTTCGCTTAGTTGTAACCTGTGAGTATTCAGGTAACGTTACGGTGATCGGGAAATGGTCACTGTTGTGGGTGTCTGGGAGTGTTCGCCAAATTAATTTGGGTGCTATCATCTCAGAACATATTGAAAGATCTATGGCTGAAGTGGTTCCGGTTGTTGGGTCGATCCGAGTGTGTGATCTGTCGTTCAAAATAATCAAGTGCTTAGTCAGTGTTTTCTCGGCTATGAAGCGACCCAGTTTATTCGATGTTGTGGAGCCCCAAGCGAGATGGTGCGCATTGAAATCACCAAGTAGCAACAGTGGCGTCGGTAAACATTCAAGCAAGTTGTCCAAATCAGCTTGGCATTGTTGGGTACTTGGTGGTATGTATAACGACACTACAGTCATTGGGGTTGGAAGATGGACCCGAACTGCAATTGCTTGTAAATTGCATTTTATATCGATACGCTCGAAGGGTACCCCTTCTCGAATTGCAAGGCCCACTCCTTGCTGCCAATAGCGACAGCTGCCGGATTTAAGAAGCATAGAGTAGTTTGTGCCAATAAAATCTGAAGGGATTACTCGATTGTCTGCTTTAGTTTCTTGCAGAGCTATCACACATGGTTCGTATTGGCTAATCAGCAATTTCAGTTCATTGATGTTGGCGCGTAAACCACGAATGTTCCATTGCAATGCAAAACACTTAGTGGTTTCATAGAGGCTTGTTGAGGATGATGATGATGATCTACTCGTTCCAGCGGAAAAATCGACCGGATTCCGGGAGGAAATAGGAGGTGCAAGACACTCTTGACTGGTCCCACTCTCATCCCCCCGGCAATCCACTCCCGTCCAGGGGAGGGGGGAGGTTACTTCATGCTCTCCCTCCCCACGCCGATTGTGGGACACTGGTCTAGTTCTGAGGCGGGTGGCGGTTACAGGTTGTTGGTTTCGTGGAGATAACGGTGAAGAAGCAATGACTGCTACTTTTTCTTGACGATTCTGTTGTTGTTGATGGGCTTGACCGGCGGAAGGCCAGGAGGAGAATTGCGAGAGCTGTATATCCGAAAGGTAGGGACCGCTCTCTTCCCCCCGGACAGACCCTTCCTGACAAGGAAGTGGGGAAGCTACTTTCATCTCTTCTTCCCCAAGCCGGTTACATGACATGTAGACGGTGTTTTGATGGTGTGTATTTGACGACGACGGTAGCTGTGCGACGATGTGGGTATTGTGATCCAATGGTTGTTGTAGGCGATACGTGTCTGGCCACGTATGTACGTTTGTAGGTAGTGCGTGTGTTGTGTTGCGATATGATTCCATGGTAGGTAGGTAGGTGGTGATTGGTAGGCTTTGTCGGCTGTAATCGACCGCAGAGGGGGATTCACTGTCAACGGGTTGGGGTATGACGTCCCGGGCAGATCCTCTCACCTGCTGCGCTCCCTCTTCTGGGAGTGGAAGGGGTGACATTTAGCATCATATTGTTTAAAAATATATAGTTTTGTCTAGGAAATACTGTCAATTGTTAAAGCATACTTAAAGTTATTGTTAAAAATACATGGTGCGCCAGCTGGATGTATCCCGTTTCAACATTGAACAACTCCGCCATTTTTCAGCCGATCTTCACAAGTAAACAAGTTTTTTAGGATATTTTATGCCATTTATTATAAACCAGGGTTAGTATACAACGTTGATTAAATGACCACCCCCATATTTGTTAAACAAAAAGCAGCTCGTTTGCGGGCATTTTGCATGACATTGGACAGCATTTCGGGCTTAATTCGTCAAGGTTCTTAGGTTTGCTAGAATAAACTTTACTTTTTAAGTAACCCCTCAGAAAAAAGTCTGGTACCTTTAAATCCGGAGAACGCCGAACGCCTGCTATACTTTTAACGATAAGCACGCACAGTTTTATTGAACGATCGTTTTCATTGTAAAGCGCTACGATTTCAGCGCGTTCTTTTAGTGTAAATGAGTCGATTTACACCAAAAAAAAAACGCGCTGAAATCGTAGCGTATCGTACATTGAAAACGATCGTTCAATAAAACTGTGCGTGCTTATCGTAAAAAGTATAGCAGGCATTCGGCGTTCTCCGGAAAAAAAATGCTAAAATTACACTAAATGACGTTTCAGAATTGTGTTTATCTGTCAAAATCGGCTGGAAAACGGCGGATTTGTTCAATTTCGAAATAGGATACATCCAGATGGCGCACCCTGTACCTTTTACTGATATCTTCATTATCGTGCAAATAAAGTTTTATGTATGAAATAGTTTCTTTGTAATAGCATTTTTTAATATTTTTTTTGTTTTATGAAAAATTTGACCAAACAATATTCAAGCAGAAAATTTAATTCCCTACAACTCATTATAATATAGTTTTGCTGTACAATTATTGTAGAAAGTAATTTTTATTTTGATTTTAGAGGTTTTAACCTAAGGATTATTCGCCTCTTTTCGGGTTAGAGAAATCTCTTTTTGGATAAATCTTTAATCCTATGTGCGGAGTTGGGAATTGAACCCAGTTGAGCTGCGTGTAAGGCAATCGATTTACCAACTACGCTATGTCCGTCCCCTTTGTTGATAGTATTGTTGAGGAACATGGGGAGTCTTCTATTCGATTCTTAATTTTTTTTTTCAAAAATATTTTTCTACTTATTTCGATCCCTTAAGGTAATTTTAAAACTTTGGAATGAAAAATCTTTTCCTTAAACTATTAAAATATCTTTAAAATGTAGACATGTTTTTGCATCTGACATCCTTGGCCGTCAGCCCCAGTGAACCACAAGCGTGAAAGTTTGAGACAAACAAACCCAGACACCGCGTGTAAGACTGCGAAGAACTCATCACTCAAACAAAAGAGACTACACAAAAAGTCACTCACCCTTATGAGCGAAACTACTGTTATGCAGCACATCACGCTAACACCATTGACTTATTTGACGTCTAGGACACCAACACAGTTGCAATGTGTATAGACAACATACATATAACGCTATGTTTTCAATTCGCCATCTGATTTAACCTCATTTGGCAAAAAACTACCCGATTTAACCTCAATCTCGCACTAACACCACTCCACATAGATTAGTCAATGGCGAAATACGCACACACATGACCGCAGAATGATGCCCAGTGTGTGTTAAACATCAATATTTTCTGTAGTAAAACTCAGTGCCATATCCAATTCGTGCCTCTCGCACTTCCAACCCGGGGCCACACTCACACAGTCACGCCACCCAGCGACCCGAAGAAAATCACCTTCTAGTCACTATGAGATGCGACTGCGAGAATAGGGTCCGATGTTGGCATAACATGGGCTTCTGCTAATAGTGTTGTGCATTGTGATCTATACCTATAATTCAATTTATTAGACAAAACTGCCTTATGTACATTCTGTCTTCCGATCACTCACACCACATTCGCATAGGGTTATATCCATAAATAGGCATACATAAAATTAGATCTAAAATGAACTTATCATTGCGTAGAATATCCTTTGAGGCCAAGAATTGTATTGGAAATCAATCTACCGCGGATTTGATATTGGTGAGCGTTGTTCATGTAACTCGGCTCATCGTACAGAGAAACAGCCTCCTTTTCCACATTCCAAACCTCAAGGCAATGGCGTTTCTTGATAACATTACACGCACACACTTTAACACCCATATGCATGCACTGGGGCCTTTTGTATTATTAAGCTGCCACTTGCAGAACCAATCTTTACATGAATTTAACTTCATTAAGGGCCGATTTCTTCCCCCTAGTTTTACACTTAAGCCAGGTTTAAACGTACTGGTGAACCTGGTTTAAAAGCTAAGCGAGGGTGAAGAAATCGGCCCTAAGTCTATCACTTCTAGGCCATGAACCCGAGAAACTCCGTTACCGTAGAGACACTAGCACTTTGATTGGTCAAAACTAAGCTTTACTAGGCGCAATACACAGCACAAAATTAAAAATTTACACAACAATTAGGCATCGAAAATTACACATACTCTCACGACAATCTCTCTGTCTACCCATGAATTAAATTAAATTGATTCAAACTAACAAAGTGGATGAAATGAATAAAAGGAATGACTGACAGAATCGAATTAATTCATAAAATGTAGAACTGAATGAAATGTCTGAACAGGAAAAGATTAATAAAATGAATGAAATACTAAATAAATGAAATGAATAAAATAAATAAAACAAATCAAATAAATAAACTAAATGAAATAAATAATAAAATCACTAACATCAATAAAATGGATAAAATAAACAAAATGAATAGAATTGGTAACATGAAGAAAAGAAAAAAAATAGAATAATATGAATTAAATTATTAAAATGAAAAATTAGGCGATGTTAAAAAAATAAAACTAATAGAATAAATTAATTTGTCAAATTAATAATTTGGATGAAATGAATAAAACAAATGACAAAAAAATAGTCTGATTATTAAAATTAATAAACTGAACAAGATGGAAGAATTGGAAAAAGTGAATAAAGTGTATAAATGAAAACAGTGAATGATGTTAATTATATGAATAAAAAGCATGAAACGAACATGAACTGATCAGAATTAATCCAACGAATGATATGAATAAAAAGATAAACTGAACTCAAGACAAAATGAATAAAAAAAGTTGAATAGTTATTAATTAGAATGAAATGAACGTGTACAGCGAAGAACTGTGTTTATTAACCCCTTGGTGAATTTTAGGCTGATAAAACGGGGATATTGACGAATTAAGACATATATTTTTCTCTCTTTTTAATAAAGCGAAGCTCTTAAAATATTTTTATTTAGTCCCTATGTATAGCCTTATAACCCTTTCGTATTATTTAGTTAAAATTTCCCTTAAAAGGGTCTGATAGCGCAAAATTTAAAAAAAAAATATTTTTGCATATTCTGGATCTCTAAAATAAGACAAATATGCTCAAGAAAGGATTTTCTCGAATTCAACTTGGTTCGTCTGCTAGAGCCCATCAAACTACCGACTATCAATTTTCATATGAAGCTGATAAAATCGGGTCAAAAGGCTGATAAAATCTGGGTAGACAAAATCGGGGGCTGATAAAATCGTGTATAACGCCATACATGCTTGGTCACGATTTTCGTAAATCATCCAGTTCACGAAATCGTGATTTTTTGTTCATGAATTTATGAAAGGGCTCTTTTTCCGTGTGTGGAACATAAATTAATAAAAAAAAATCGGCTAAGGTTGCCATTTTCGGTTATGGAAAACTATAGCACCTTACTGTGCAATATCTTACACAAACCTGTAATTTAGCATGTACGATGATTTGAAGTTCCATTATATCAAAAGTGCTATCGAATTGGGTAACTAAGGCCTCTCATTTCACCAATCAATTATAGGCCCTCTTCATTTCACCCAGATTCGAACGTCTTAAAAAGCAATCAGTAGGTTCCGTTTCAATACCAAAAGTCACGTTGCAATAAGGAGGCTTTAATTGAACCAATTTCAATGGAAGCAGAAATTAGGCAGGAGTTTGCCGGTCTAATTGCGTTCATTCATTTGGATCGTTGCTCGTAGAATTCCAATCATTTATTTAATCACATTTCAGCGCCCTATCACGTTCCTTTTAGTCGACGTGCAAAATATGGTTTGGCATAATAATCATCGAGCATTTCCTATTGTTAAGACCAACTCGGGACGACAGGACAGCCAAATACAAAGCCACAAATGAGTAGCGAAACCGAAACCAAAGAGGCACAATGGGATCAAATACTATTTTCCTCGCAAATAAGGCCGGGGGACAATCAAATACCGTGTCATATTGGAACAAAAGCACGGAACTGCCATCGCCTGGTGATCAAGCTTTTGTCTTTGCCGCTACGAAAATTTCGCCTACAGCATTTACTCCTCCCGGATCCCCTTGACAAGTATTTAGCAACCTTCTACTACAGCCACAAGATAACCGGGAGAAAAGTGGCATCCAAGCGGTGTTACCACCGCTGCTTTAAAATCCCACCTCACGAAATGGGCTCCAATGGTTGAGTTTTGCTGTTGTGGTGAACCGAGCCCGCCTCGCTCGGTACACGCACCAGGGTCGAGAAGATAAGTGTTTATATTTGGTATTATAAGTCGTGCCTAGTCCCAGTGATGTGGTGGCTGGAAGGATGCCAAGATAAGCGTGGCCTCAGCAGTGACTTGTAAAATACTTACAGGAATTTGAGACTGGAGAGCTATTTCCGGTGACGTGGCTGAACACGCCCTGCCAGGTTGTCGCCTGAAAGTGGACCACGGCGAACGATTGTGTCGTTCCACAAATATGATTATGGTGAAAGGTAAGTGTTTTTTGAATGCTAGAATGCAGCTGAAATGATAGCACAGCACAAAACTTAATTTTTATGGTTCTTTTAAAGCGGAAACGGTTATTGCTATTATTATAACATCCGGCCATAGAACTGCTAGATTATAAAAATGAAAAGAAAAAATCCTCATTCCGTTGTTTTAAGGCTATTTTGTGCTGCAATAGAAGATGACATAAAAAGCAGGAGCAATCCGAAAGCATAAATGCAAATTTTACCACAAATCATCGTTATTGAGGTTAATGTTAACAACCCACATGTTTGCAGAAGGCACAGAGGCCACATGGTGCTCATGAAAATTCCAGCTTTTCGACTTTAAATTGCACCGGGAGTGAACAACAATAGCAGGCAGGCAGCAGCAGCAGCATCATCCGAAACAACAAGTCCGCCGCCATTGAAATATTTCAAACATAAATTAACCGTGAACAATGTCACACCATTTCACCGTCCACAACCTGGTTCCGGCTAACCGTGACCGGGAAACAATGGATTATTTTTCACTTGCCGTTATTGAATTAAAGCAAAGCGAGCGGGGTTGGTCGTGCGTCGTCGGGACGGCTGGGAAGTCATTCTCGGATTATAATTTATCATCACTGACTTCATGAAAACCGTTATATCCTCACGCACCTCGCACAACCCTGTCGTTCTATTGTTGAAAACGCCCACGGATAGGCAGCACGGCACGTACATTATAATCTCATTGGGTAGAATGTTGATCCCATTTTCACCATGCCATCCTACTCAATTGAATTTGTGAATTGGAGCAGCGCATACAATCAGGACCGTCTTCAGACCAGGCGAGGCACGTGGAAACATCATATCTCAAGGGAGTGATCACGTTGATCGGGCTTCTGAGGCATTTTAATGATATGAATAAAATAAAAATTATATATATATATATATATATATATATATATATATATATATATATATATATATATATATATATATATATATATATATATATATATATATATATATATATATATATATATATATATATATATATATATATATATATATATATATATATATATATATATATATATATATATATATATATATATATATATATATATATATATATATATATTAGACCTTTCCACATTTTGAAAAAGTTTTGAAATATACATCGGTCCGCTCAAATGCTTGTTCTAGGTGTGAATTTAAGAACTTTCGCCAAAAATGGCTTAATTTGGACATGATTTAGAGGTGTCTCCAATCAAAAATCGTGTTTTTGATATGTTTCCATAGGAAGACCACTTACACTCTGATTTAATAGGTCTTACAAGCCCACATGTCGTCAAAGGTTGTTCCTTAGACATATCTTAACATGTTTTAACAGGTGAACATAGCTCTAATCGCAATAGAAAATTTGTTAATTGGATTTTTACATAGAAAAGAATACCAAAATCAAGAAAAAATACTACTAATTTTCTTTGGTTTTGATATACTTTCCTATATGGAAATCCAGTTAACAAATTTTCTAGTGCGATTAGAGCTATGTTCACCTGTTAAAACATGTTAAGATATGTCTAAGGAACAACCTTTGACGACATGTGGGCTTGTAAGACCTATTAAATCAGAGTGTAAGTGGTCTTCCTATGGAAACATATCAAAAACACGATTTTTGATTGGAGACACCTCCAAATCATGTCCAAATTAAGCCATTTTTGGCGAAAGTTCTTAAATTCACACCTAGAACAAAAATTTGAGCTGACCGATGCATATTTCAAAACTTTTTCAAAATGTGGAGAGGTCTAATATATATATATATATATATATATATATATATATATATATATATATATATATATATATATATATATATATATATATATATATATATATATATATATATATATATATATATATATATATATATATATATATATATATATATATATATATATATATATATATATATATATATATATATATATATATATATATATATATATATATATATATATATATATATATATATATATATATATATATATATATATATATATATATATATATATATATATATACATATATATTGATGCAATATTTACAGCCAAAAGGGGATAAATGATTGAACTAATTTGTACATAAGGACACTACAGCTAATTTAAAAAAAGTTGGATTTTTGTGTGCCGAATTCATCTCATCGGTAACTAGCACCAACTTGGGGTTAGTAAGTACATGCAAAATCTAAACTAGCACCAAATCAACACCAGCTTGGTACTGAATCCAAACAGTCACACAACTTATGTGAACGTTTATAGCAACGGGCTGTCCTCGAATAATGTCTCGGCAAGCAAGCACTGAAGCTCTGATTTGCTGAAAAGAATTTGAAGCCATAGAAAGATATTTTGCAATCGTGAAACGGGAACTGTCCAAATCCAAACATCTAGCAAACACGGTACAAAATTTTTGAAAAATATAAAACAAGGCGATATACAAAAAGCCCTCTAATGCAATAATGCAAGTTTCTTTTTAGATTTGATTTGCTGATAATCAAAATAAAATTTAATTTACTAAGTAAAGGATGTTTCCATTTCCGTTACGTACATTCTTGGGTCCCTTTCTACATTAAATTTATTCTTGCCATCATGAATAAAGTTGACGACAAAGCTTTTTTCCGACCCAACGCTCATTGACTTCAAATTTTATTGTGCACGATTTTAAATTTATTTCTATAGTTTTCTTGAAGTGACATACTTTGTCAAGGTGAAAATGGAGCTTAAGCCTAACTTCAGAATTATCGTCTCCGCACTACTGTATTGTTGAAAGCGACGAAGTTGGAATTAATATTCTTGTGTATATGAAAAATGACTACATAGAGGTTCGACAACAGAAGAGAGCTAGAATCCGTCACACCTGATACTTGAAGAAACTTCATTCCGGGGCAGTTTAGCCCCTGATCTCGCACAGACCAGAAGCTACAACACACCACTCGTTCACAGTAAGGCAAACGAATAAATTTTACCAGCGTCGCTTCGTTACTTCTAAACGCCACTAACAGTAAAGCCTCGACTATTCTATTCTATTCTATTCTAACCCTTACACAGCCAGTATTGAAAAGCATCCTGGAAAACACTGCAGATATTCTTTAGCGTTTTTCTTGTCAACATTAATATTTGAAGCATAGTACAATATGTCGCAAATATTAAAACGGCCAGGCCTACTGTGCAGAGTTGGGTTTGAAGATGTTTCAATATTATACGGCAATTGAATTATTCATTTAATGAACAATTCAACCAACGAATCGTTTTGAAACTTGAATGAGGAAGAAACGAGGACAACCGTACCGACCGTTTCAGTGTATAGGGGGTTAGGATAAAACGTTGGGAGTGACTTTGCTAAGAAGGTTAATGTCACTCCTTTGGTCCTTCGGGATGGGACAGAGGTATTTACACCTTGCCCTGGCTTATTAAGCCTAGGTTAAAGCGCCTTTACTCGCTCTCTTCCAAACAAATGCTGACATCGGTTTTAGATCCGAGTCGCTCTAGGTTCGCTCTAATATTTACAAAAGCCATATTAAAATGACAGTTCAGAGCGAACCTAGAGCGACCGCGATCCAAAAATAAAATCAGCATTAGCATGCACCTGTGCTTTAAACTTTCATTGTCCTTAGAAGATTATTTCGAGAGAAAAAATATATATGATTATTTCCTAGTTTTAGTATTTAAGTATAAATAGATTGGAGCGTGGCAGAATGGTTATTTTCGTTTAGTTGATGACTGTCAGAAAGGAAACAAGTAAAACAAAAAGATGATTATACGTTATAGAAGTTATGAGCTTAAAATGAAACTCTCAGATGTAACCTTAGACTCCTGACAGCAGGTTTATATCTAAGTCTAGTTCCATTGTCATGATTGATTCTCTCTAGAACAACTGGTCGCATATTTTCATGAATAAATCCTTCGTGAGCCATTCATAAAAACTATTTTACTAGGGTTACCAACCGTCCTTATTTTAAAGGACATGTCCTTAATTTCGATGATTTGGGAAAGCGTCCTTAATTTTACTTCAAATGTCCTTAGTTTTAATCTCAATCCATGTTATATTTGAAATCAATTAGATTAAATTCATTCAAGCGAATTTTACTCGCCATTTTAGTTGTTCACTTCCTTATAGTCTTTTGATTTGTTATGTTCAGATTAATGATTCAAAAACATTGATTAATTTTATTGCTTAATGAAAAGTTACAATCTAATACTTTTCATGTTTCTCATCTTGTTGAGCGCTGAAAAAGCGATTTGTCCTCTAATTCGAACCATCGAATTTTAAACAGCTATCACTTTCTAGCACAGTCGGCAAATTTCTTAGTTACTTCATGGACTTTAATCAATAAGTTCTATACTTAAGGAAAAACTTTGATTTATGGAAATGAAAATGAAAACAGAGGATTGCTCGTACTAATATCCATACAAATTTCAAATGTAACACGGGATGCCACGACCTAATATTCTGCATAGTTTCTTAGGACCCCAGAAGAACAAAAAAGCGCTGTTGGAAATCTTTTCTTAACACCACTCAACCAAAAACATTTTAGGCAAAGATAAGTAAAATTTGTTATTCTCGGTCAAAATTCAAGATGTCCTTATTTCGCTTTCAGCCCATTTGGTAACCCTATTTTACATATCCAGTGTTATAACGCCTCGAGAGACAAACTCACAATAACCCATCACCGCACAAAAGTGACTCCATATACGAGATACAGAGTGTGCGGTATCTTACCCCTACTCGGCATCTCTTCCGAAATTACCCTACGACTAATAACAATGCCCAACAAGATAAAAAAATGGAAATACTCCCTTATCATTCAGGTCCGTTTTCGGCTCCTTGGAGCTGTCTGCAATAGTTTCTCGACCACTCCCACGTAATACAGTTTGATGCTTCAGGGAGAAAAATCTCTTCCAGTAATTCCAGTTGAGGCAGGAAAACTTCACCGGAAACACTTGCCATAAATTGTTCAAAGAAAACAGTATTTATCAGGACAGCACATAACACCGTAAGTTCGGACCCTGTCGAAATATATTGCGGGCAAATTCAATAGTTTTTAATACAACGAAGAAGGCAGATTCCTTGCAAAAAATTAAAGAATTGAAATAAAACGTAATTAGAACGAGCTCACCGGTATCTAATGTCTTCAATACTATCCGACTTCAATGTGGTATCCTTCTCCTTTTTATCTCATCAACACGGTTTTGATGTGTGTCTCAGTTACACTATTCCTTGTTGAGTTAGGCAACTAGAGCCGTACCTACTTCCGAAGGACCACCGGTGCCTAGAGACATGCTAGAGATGGCTGAAGCTAACTTTGGAAGCAGGATGATCGTAAAATCTTCAAAAATACCGCTGTTCATTAGAAAACTTGAAGCTGATAGGGAGACTATCCAATGCGCGACACATTTTTACTTATTTTCCTTGCAAAACGCGCATAATCTGATTTTTTATTCCACTAGGCACACTTTCAACTCCTAACAAACAAATATAATACGTTTTTGAGAAATCAGACAGCGAGAAAAAATCCCACTAACAGTAAAGCCTCGACTTTACGCAAACTCGAATATGGTCTACAATGCGCGAAGTGGAACATTTGTTAAAGGTGGAAATGTACATTGATCTTACGTTAGTGACATGCCCCCAACAACATCTTATAAAAAATGTGGTACTGATAACGTTTAATATACTATCCGATGCAAAAATCTTTTGTATGCTGAATAACATAGCACAACGTCAAATACGACAGCATTAAAACCAAGGTTCCCGTTTATATTGACAAGGATATTATAGAAATTCGCCTACATGATTTAGCACCGCACACCAGCTCCGAGTACATTAAAATATTCATGTCGAAATGCGGAGAAGTGGAATCCGTTACGAATGATACCTGCAGAAATTATTTAACCGGCCTTCTCAGCGGGGTTCTTGTGGTTAGTACGCAGCTACACCAATATATTCCATCTTACTTGACTCAAGGTTCTACTTTAACCTTCAGCATTCAAAGAAACCTACGCAGAGACCCTGGGAAGACGCCCAGTTGTGCAACCGGATGGCACACTACGGCAAACCATGCACCAAAACTGCTTAGGAAAATAGATCTACTAAAACACACACTGCAAACAGTTTTATCCACAAGCAACCAGCCAAACGATAATCATCGTTAATTCTAAGCCAACATCTAGTACACCCGAAGGAACAACAAAAAAAAGAAAACAGATACACCAAAGTCACTCAAAAACACAAAAAGCATAAAAAACAACCAACACTTAGAACCTGGAACGTGAGAACCGAAATGACTCTATGAATTTGTAGCAGCTATTCAGGCTGTAGTGACAACTGCAGAAACACCATCCAGCATCCCAAAATCAACTGCAAATCACATCGGTGAGATAGTTATTAACAATAACGACTGGTTTTGCACTGGTCACTCGTAAGTGCAAGAAGCAGAGAAGAACATCTGATCGTGGGCACCAAGACAGCTTTAACGATAATGAGCTTGACGTGAAAGGCAAGAGAGAATTAATTAACTCTCTGGACGCAGTGGGCAAGCAGACAAATTTTTCCCCGTCGCGAAAGGTCTCCACGCGCAATTGAAAGCTTTGTGCACGAGATTCAACTGAACGGATTGGGTTATTTTGACAATCAGGGATGCCAGGTGCACAGAGCAATCTGCGTTTTACAGATTTTCAATGTTCTGCACAGATTTTGAAAAAGCGAAGACATCAAATTGACTCCGCGCTGGTTCCAGAACTCATATTACTAATTGTCTTGTCTTAGCATAACACCAAAAAGCTTATACAAATAATAAACCAAAAATTGTTTACAACCATTTTATACGTGAGAGGCAAAAATCCAACTATAATAAGCGACTTTCATTCAAGTTACCCTTCCGTTTCACATTGCTACGAAGTTGAGTTCAATTCAAGTTGGTATGCCAAAACTGAGTTGAATGCACTAAACGAAACTGTTTAAAAATTCATGCCAAGTGCCATGATAAATTTTGTTTTCAAGCGGATTTTCCATCGTTTACTACTGCTGCTAAGGATGAACTTTCAGCGGTCGATTAGGGGAAAGGATAAATTTGCACAATTAACTTGTGTGTGCTTCTCCACCCTCCCGCATGGAGAGGGGCTGGGAAAAGCATTCGCGGTATGTTAACACATTTGCAGTTAATTAGGAAGGGGCCAAGCATGTGATGATAGAGTGCAAGCAATCTCGGAAAAGGAGCCGAGAGTTTGGTTTGGTGGAGGAACACCATATTTTATGTCGCAGTTGTGTTGTCGCTTCCGCAATGAGCAACTGCGTCTTTCTAATGCATGTTGTTCAAATTCAATTATTTAGAAAATATTTCGGAAGTGGTAGCTGCCATAAATTTGAATTGATTGGTGTAACACTAATATAAGGATTTTCGTTTATAATTCAAAAAATCCTTGTAAAACAAGCCTCACCATTGCAGGCTGTTTTGATTATCGAGTGTTTTTAGTTTTCGTACAGTGATGGGTCAATTTTCGTCTGCCATATTGGTTTAACGCATTTATTCAAAAGGTAGAGGGATGATTGGCCAGTCCTTCATCGGTTCCAGTGCAGCGGATGACAAAGGCCGTAGACGCAGTAGAAAAGGAGACCGGAAGTTCAACAGCAGAAGGCGAGTCATGCGGTGATGCAGCAGAACGGGCCCCAAAAAACGTCAGATACAACTCAGAGAAGGAGGAGGTTGGTTGTGAAGTAGAATAAGTAGAATAGATGTGAGTGAGAAGAGTAAAGTAGTGTTTGCACCGTCTAATCATGCATTTTCTTGCTAGCTCACAACTGAGATATTGCCGGAAAAAGTAATGGTCACGCAGGGATCAAGGATATCAGCAGCGACGCCAACCTTCTAGTTTAAACTGGATTCTTCCAGTTCTTTAACAACATCCAGTCAAACAGACAATCGGAAAAATCATCCAGTTTTTTTTTCAAATTTGAGCCAGTTTTTCCAGTTTTTTGGATAAATATTTATTTAGTTTTTTTTTCTCACAAATTGTAATTTGATTCGTAGAATTCTCAAGCAAGCGATGGGATTATACCGAGTGACCCCGAATAAGATTTTAATCCACCGTAACATGGACTTTTTTTAGCGTGTGAGTAAAACGGTTCGGGAATGTAAATTTTGATTCGATAGTTTGAGTTTTACTCAAACATAAAGGTGGCAGTACATTGTGTCAAATATTTTGATAAACATTTGTTGAATTCTCAGCTAATTACTGTAGTGGTATCGTAAGAAAGGTTTAAGCGTATCCTCACGTTTAGCAAATGGTCTTAAATTTTGGATTTTGTGGATGTGCAGATTGAAACCATCAAAAAAATTAAATTAAAATAAAAAGTAGGGAGTGGGCGTAGCGTAGTTGGTAAATCGATTGCCTTGTACGCAGCGCACCTGGGTTCGAGTCCCGACCCCGCACATAGGGTTGGAAATTTTTCGTAAGAGATTTTTCTAACCCGAAGAGGCGAATGACCTTAAGGTTAAAATCTCTATAATATAAAAAAATAAAAAGTAAAATTCGACTGTAACTATTACAATTACAATAAAATTCGAATGTTTCAATTTTTTTTTTAATTTGGACCGCAATATCAAAAAATCGACTCAAATGTTCAGTGAATGGTATGGAACATACGTGTTTACTTAACTACTTACGTTCATTGAATTGTTGACTTAAAAATTACAAGGGTAAAGAAGGTTTTTTTTCGAGCATCCAGTTTTTTCCAGTTTTTTAAGCAAGGTTCCAGTTTTTTTGAAAAAAATGTTGGCAACGCTGGATATCAGTGGTGTGGTATCCAAGTGGTGAACCAGGGACATTGTTTGCAAGCAAATGATCAGCACAAATCTGCCTCATCCCGATCAGAATAAAATAACAAGATTATAACAGAATGCAATTTTGGTAATAAATTGTGTTATAAATTAGGAAACATTGCGGGTGTCTTCGACAATACTTCCTTCCATTCGATTCAGCGTGTTGCTGAATCAAAGGGGATAAAGCGTTCCACTGTCGACTAAATTACTGAAATGTTGTGTCGTTGAACTGTCCCAGCGTCGTTGGGAGGTGGGATTATAACCAGGAAAATCACTAGAGGTTGTACTCAAGGTGAAGTGCTGTCACCCCTTCTGTGGTCCCCGGTAGTAGACAGACTCTTGAGTAAATATGGGATATGAAGTGAAAGGTTACACAGACGACATTGTCATCACTGTTAAGGATAAGAATGAATTTACGATCTCTGACTGTACTTCAGCTGCTCTAAACGAGATGGCAATAGCGTAAAAGAGAGAATCTTAGCAGAAATACCCAAAAAATGGGAACCATTATCGAATTTGCTACGGATGCAGGAGTAACTGCTGTGGAATCTGCATATACAAAAAAATTAAAGGGTTGTGTACAGGACACGACCACGATGACATTAAAAATGTAGCTTTTTTCAAGAGCGTGCAAATGAATTTCATCTATCACACATATCGACTCACTTCATATGTTCATCTAGTAAAAATAGGCTGGTCTGTCCAGAAAATATATTCAAAAGAAAAGTTCCATATTGAGAGCTGTGATGAGGAAGCCCACGCCCGCCAACGGAAATATACAGATTCTCCATGAAATATGAAATTTCATTTTCATACTTTTGTACTAATGAACTTAAGTAAACAATCTTAAGTTTAAGTATTTCTTGATCGATTAGTGGTGGAAAAAATGAAATTATTTGATAAATTACATTGTTATGCAACGTTCGCACTACCAGTTAAAACAGGTTTTTATGCTATCTTGGTGACATTTTTCTTGTTGCTAATTATTAAAACGTGTTATAACTCCGTAGTGTAAACATTGTATTATTAAACCAATTCTGTAGCGTTTTATGTTATATAGGTGTTTTATGTGGCAATAGGACTGACATAATTATATCTTCAGTACAGCGGTTTGTTTCATAATTTAAAACAGATTTATTTTAAAATTTAAATTAGTATACCCAACCGTTCTATTTGTTGTATACTTTAAAACGCAATTAGAACTGTGTTTTAAATACATAGGGTAGGACAGATATTCTGACTGGATAAACTGGGAAAACAATTTTAAGTCCAGTAACGCTTAAGACATGGCTTGAATTTGAATCGAAAAAGAACACCCGCTTCAACTGCTGCTGGGACGGTAAGTTCTGTTTTAAAATTTTCCGTTGTGTGCAGTACGAAACAAAAGTGTTTGAAATTAGAGAAAAAAAGTTCTGCTGGGAATGTGATTGTTTCCGATGCAATTACACTCAGATTTTTCACGCAGGGGATACAGGCCGTGTAAATGAAAACCGCGTAAATTAAAAAAAACGCGTTAATGAAAACCGCGTAAATTTCAAAATCCGCGTAAAGAAACCTGAGTGTACTCTCCTATATAAAAAACACTACGCTGCTGAACAGTGCAATAACTACAGAAGCACGTTGTCAGATGCCTTACTGATAAAAAACATATAACCGAAATATGAAACATGAAAACCAATAGGCCAATCTTTACCCTACAAAGCGCCGTAAACATGGATTAACAAGTTACAACGCACACATAAAAATAAATATATTTTTTTCAAACGCAACACTCTTAAGCAGCACACACCGTATTGAATTAAATCCAAACCACCCCACCCACCCACTTTGCAAATCATTCTGTGACACCGTGCTGGTACCCGAAAAATCCGCACACGGCCACCGCTGCCGAAAATGCATAGCGTCTACCGCTTATTGTAGTGCCCAGATGCTGCAGCCATGATCTTACCCGTTCGACATAAGAACAAAAACTGATTCAAACGGGTACGCGTCACCTCTATTTATAAACTAACAGTATATGGTTTAGTCACTTATGTGCGAGTGTGCGCAAATGCCAACGTTACCGAAAATCGATAGCGCTTATTGCATCGTCCGGAGACGATGTTGCTCGTATGGGATAAGAGCAACAACTGATTTAAACGTACATGCGTTGCTTCTATTTATGACTTTTCGTGTTTCATTGAGCAACTAAGCTGCCCTCTCTTGACGGCTGTGTCTGAGAAATCTGCCTCACGAATGGTAATTTTCCCGTTTTTCGTAAACTTTTTAATTTTACCAATTTCCAAAAGTCTACTTTTATTGGGGAGATATTAAATTATTACCAATATTTAAGTTAGGTGTTTCTGAATCGGTTGGTGTATGAATGATTAAAATCCATCTAGTAATATCGGAGTTATAAGCGTGCAAACCTTACATAGTTTCGTTACATGGGAGATAGTTTAGATTTTAGAATGATACCTAGCCCCAGATAGTGGAGTAAGACATTTTTAATGTCAAAAGTGACCTACAAAGTAGCGCCATTGCCTAGAAAGCAACCGTGAAACCACAAATAGGGTTTCGGGAGAAATTCCGCCGCCAAGACTAGATCCACCGCCGGAGACCAGTTGAGTGGTAAGCGACGTAACACCAGGTTCGGGCCATCGGGGCGCCTGTGATCTGGACGTTAGGCTTCATTGGAATTGCCGGACCGACCTCGACACCCTACCGGGTGCTTCGTGAGTAGGTTATATTCACCGCCTGGAATTAGAGCGAGTAGATCGTGTCGAATAGGTAGCAAAGGGTCGCTGGGGCGCCAATGAACCGAAATCTACGCCCTACTCGGAACTGCTGGGCAGGCCTCAGCACCTACTGGCTGGCTCGTTGAGTAGGCTAGGTTCACCGCCGAGGACTAGATCGAGTAGATCGGGACAAGCCAAACGGCTCAGGGAAAAGAACATCGGTATCGGGAAAAATCTACCGCCGGGAATTCACAGTAGGATAGATTCACCGCCGTGGATTATCCGGCGATATCGTGAGAAAAATGGGAGCGAAACAGATATCGCTACCGAGAGGAATTCCGCTGCCAGGGAACTCTTTGTCGAAGTAGAATAGTTCACCGCCGGATAATATACGAGGAGATCTCGATAAAGCTGGGAGCTAATTGGATCTAGGAAACGGGTATCGGTGTCGGGAGAAATTCTTCCGTGAAGAAACTCTCAGTCGAAGTAGGAACAGCTCACCGCCAGGGACCATAGAGTAATTCGTGATAAGGCTGGGAGCTGAGTCATTCAGGAAGCAGGAGCTGAATGGCTCATGGAATCAGTATCAGCGAGAGTTAAATCAAAGCATTTCATGGACAACGTGCGGCTCCGAGATAGAGCAGAAAAAAGAGGTGCGACGAAAGCACAACGAGTAGTACCTCACTGTAGTTCCGTGGAGAAGAAGGCGAAAAAAGAGTGGGGAGTGTTTTTGTGGTTAGGCACGAAAGTGAGTCGATAGTCCTACACATTACCAATACAGTACAGATCAGGTTTTTGTGGGTTTTAAAACTTTAAACAAGGCTCTGGGTTGTACACCGATAGACTTTCAAGCGGAGGAATATGCAAGTTAGTCTCTCTGTTAGATAGCCAAGCTGGGTAAAGTGCTCTGGGCTCATGTAACTTCGACTCTAAACTCAGCTATAGCTGTTGACAAATTGCGATAGATCTGGCAAGCAAATGCAAGCTCGCTTTGATGTAGCTGCCAAGGCACGTGGGAATTGATGGAAACGAGTTAACTGACGGTTAATAGGGGAGTTGCCTCTCATTTCATAGTTCATGAGTTCCTGCTTTGTATTTGGACCTTGCAAACTTAAGGAATAGCTCGATGATTGGGAGCAAGAAGGAGCGAATTCCCCGCTTTACCTAAACCCGAACTAAAGGTAATCTCGGACCTATTGATTATTGAGCTCTCAGTGTTCATTAGGTGAAGTTAGGAAAGGCTCGATCTAGTGCCTGCAGGAAATGTTATCGAGCGGAGGGAACTCATGTAATCAACTTATTCGACATGAGATTAGTACTAAGTTTAAAAAAAATCTTCATATAACCATTAAAATGCATTACTGACTATGCAATTTATGAATATATATTATTTTGCGAAAATCGCATTCCATACAGCTGAGATATAACGTTCCAAAATATGTGTACATTGTACACGATACAACAGCTCGTATTATAATATTTCTAATATTTACGGCGCCCACCGAATGATTAAGCATCCACAACTCCGGACATACTAGTAAAGGAAGTAAGTCATGCATTATAATATTAAAACTACCTTGGTGACCACTTGACGCTCAATATATATATATATATATATATATATATATATATATATATATATATATATATATATATATATATATATATATATATATATATATATATATATATATATATATATATATCCAATATATTCTCAGAATATATGGCTTTCATTAGCAGCTCACAACTGTTTCAGTTCGTTCAACAGCATCATCATTGTACGTACGTAAGTCGCGTTAGCAAAAATCTAATCAACGAAATTTAATAATACGTATAGAATACAATTTTCTTCCTCGTGTCAACCAAAAATCTTTCCAAGAATCTTCGTATAAGAGCTGCACTAACCTAGCTAACGCTAGTATGTAGGTTTTGATACCATAGTATTATATGCGGGACAAACATTTTCTATTTAGTTGTATTCCAACTCTCCCTGCTGTACTCCAGCAACAGTACAGCCCATGATTTCTCCACAGCACGAGATAACTATCAAACTACATACAACAGGACTAAAGGAAGCTCAACATGCTGATGTTTTCATAAACAATTTCCCGATGGTTGATTTTTGCCATAGCGGGTGTGATGGAATGCCTCAAGGCTCTCGGACGGAAGTCACATCCTAGCATATGCTACTAGGATGTTGGGAGCCTCTGCTGATGCAGTGGAGTGTTTTCGAATCCCGCATGATGGATGTCGATGCATAATGTCGGATCAAAACCGGGTGCACGTTAAGAGTCTGGTGCCTATCAGGCACGGTCTCGGTTGAGAGAGCTTGAAAGTGTGACATGGAATAACTTGATTATAGCTGTGTGATGCGTTTATGAGGCTACCGATCGCCTGCTGTTGTGGTATTCCAAAGTGAGTGTTTTAGGCGATTACATATTCATAACATCTCTCGCATTAATACAAGAATCGCTGAAACTGCCATAGTAGGGTACCTGGGGTGTTACTTTTAGAATATGTTTACATACAAAGAGCAGAACTGTACATACAAACGTTATATATATATATTATATATATATATATATATATATATATATATATATATATATATATATATATATATATATATATATATATATATATATATATATATATATATATATATATATATATATATATATATATATATATATATATATATATATATATATATATATATATATATATATATATATATATATATATATATATATATATATATATATATATATATATATATATATATATATATATATATATATATATATATATATATATATATATATATATATATATATATATATATATATATATATATATATATATATATATATATATATATATATATATATATATATATATATATATATATATATATATATATATATATATATATATATATATATATATATATATATATATGTATTACTTTTAAACAGATTAAAAATTACAAAGCCATTGATCATGCTTTTTCCCTGGATTAGTATGGCTGACGGATGCAAAATGTTAAGGTTGAACAGAGAAAGCGCAAAAATCGAAAACGAAAAAAGCAGTTTTTTCCACACCGTGTGTTAGATCTTCATAAAAACCAATCAGCAGTACTGTAACAACATTCTACATAAGCTGATTGATTTTTATGAAGATCTAACACACGGTGTGGAAAAAACTGCTTTTTTCGTTTTCGATTTATGCGCTTTCTCTGTCCAACCTTAACATAATCGAAAGTTTGTTAGACATTATTTGGGAGTGTACATAGAATTTAACTTTTCCGCGGACTTGCAGTGTTTAGGTAATCGGAAAAAAATTATACTTTTAATCGATCATTTCGGTATACTTTTACAAAATGCTATTAAATGATATTTTCCACATAAAACAATACTCAATAAAAATAATAATATTCAATTTGAGAAAAATTAACGAAACTCTCACTCGGAAGACGCAAGGTATTGCAGATTGTCGAATTACATATGGGGTTTTCGATTGATTGACACCGGTGTAGTGGACTGCACTGGTTTTGCACTTTCTAGCAGAATTGTCAATGGAACATACTTCTGCTAGAAAGTGCAAAAACGGTGCAGTTTCAGTGCACTACACTACACCGGTGTCAATCAATCGAAAATCGTAATATTCAGTAGTGAAATGTAGATACAGGAGCCGTCAGTCTTTCTGCTTATGAATGTTTCGCTCATTAGATATTAGCTCGAACCAAAAACTTCTTTTTCAACTTCCACGAAACGCAATATTCCTCACACCTACCCAGAAAATAAACATATAAAAGTATTACTCACCTTAAATTCTTTACTCTCTTTTATCCTAAGTTGTGCCCTGACAATATCACCGGCCTTGGGCCTGCCGAGTAGCGCCATCTTGTCCTCCTCCGTCAGTTCTTCGGCGGGTTTCGCTTCCGCCGCTTCGATGATACCTGCTAGTTCATCTGAGGAAGTTTACCGATCCACAGATCAAGTGACGACAATCGGACGGTAAAACAAGACAGAGAAAGAGAGGGATGGAAAAAGAAGAAAAAGTTAAAAGAAATAAGTTAGTCGATTAGTGAAATTGAATGCCACCGAATCACGAGCACCCGTTGTCTGCGGTGGGAAAAGAACACATAACTGAATACAAAAGTTGCACAGGTGTGTTGTCAAACAAACAACGGATAAGTGGAGTCATAAATAATACAACAAAATGAAAGTTGAACGAAACACTCAAACGTCACAGGTTAAGCTTCGGGAGAGCGGTGCACATCACGTCAAACACCAATCCACCAGTGTGTATGTATGTTTTCATGTCATCTTGGCGATCAATAAACCATTTGTGATTCTTTTTTACTCACTTTTCATAAATAGTATACTATCCAATTTTTGTGAGCAGTTTTTGGAAACATTCAGTTTCTCTCAAAACGATGTTTTTATTTATTTCTCTTAAATATGTTAGCGAGGATAGTAAGTACAAGAGCATCCAATTGCTATGTTACGTGAATCTCTGACATAGTGGACGTTTATTTCTTCACAAATCGTGGAATTCAAATAATGGTCATGTCCCTAATACCCGTTTCGGAGATCGCTATAGGCGTGTTTTTGTTTGGTATCTTCTAGTTGCTGTAACGTACAGGAACCATGAATCTATCCCGTTTTATGCAGGAAGGAAAAGCTTTCATAGCTTTGGTTCAAGAACCGTATTTCCATAAACGAAATTTCTATGTTGAATAGCTACTTTACCCCGTAGCCATAAAACGGGCATGACAAATCAACGTAAATTGCCTCGTGCATATATACATATAAAGCTATCGACGCATGTCTTATATTCAACATCACAACTCGCGATATTTATGCATTCGCTGTCAATATGACTGTTGATAATATAAACAAAAAATATGTCTATTGTTCGGCATATTTGGCGCATAATGAGCCATTCCCTTCTGATGTTTTCAAAAGGATTGTATCATACTATGGAAGAAATGGCTTTCCCCTTATAATAGGCGGCGATGCTAATGCCCCGCCCCACATATTTTTTGGCATCTCAGGTATTAATTTGAGAGGCACCGAATTGATGGAATATTTAAGTAGTAGAAATCTGCACATACTTCATGTGGGAAATCTTCCACTCTTCCAGTCTTCCTGTGTTCCAGTCTTCCAGTCTTCCAGTCTTTCAGTCTTTCAGTCTTTCAGTCTTTCAGTCTTTCAGTCTTTCAGTCTTTCAGTCTTTCAGTCTTCCAGTCTTCCAGTCTTCCAGTCTTCCAGTCTTCCAGTCTTCCAGTCTTCCAGTCTTCCAGTCTTCCAGTCTTCCAGTCTTCCAGTCTTCCAGTCTTCCAGTCTTCCAGTCTTCCAGTCTTCCAGTCTTCCAGTCTTCCAGTCTTCCAGTCTTCCAGTCTTCCAGTCTTCCAGTCTTCCAGTCTTCCAGTCTTCCAGTCTTCCAGTCTTCCAGTCTTCCAGTCTTCCAGTCTTCCAGTCTTCCAGTCTTCCAGTCTTCCAGTCTTCCAGTCTTCCAGTCTTCCAGTCTTCCAGTCTTCCAGTCTTCCAGTCTTCCAGTCTTCCAGTCTTCCAGTCTTCCAGTCTTCCAGTCTTCCAGTCTTCCAGTCTTCCAGTCTTCCAGTCTTCCAGTCTTCCAGTCTTCCAGTCTTCCAGTCTTCCAATCTTCCAATCTTCCAGTCTTCCAGTCTTCCAGTCTTCCAGTCTTCCAGTCTTCCAGTCATCCAGTCTTCCAGTCATCCAGTCTTCCAGTCATCCAGTCTTCCAGTCATCCAGTCTTCCAGTCTTTCAGTCTTCCAGTGTTCCAAACTTCCAGTCTTCCAACATTTACGCGAGCTGACAGAAAAGAGGTGTTGGATGTAAATCTCTGCTCTGACGGTATTTCGCATGAGTTGGCAAACTGGTTCGTACCAAACGAGCTCGAACCATCGTAATCTGATCATAAGTACATCGTCTTTGATCATTTAAACGTCTCGCTTGATATCGTCACCGATCGTAATCCCACATCTTCGAACTGGGACCTCTACGATGAGGACTTGATGACTAAATTTCGTGGGTTTTTCCGATGATTGAATCTCCAAGTGACTTGGATAAGGTCGTGGATCCATAGTAGCAGTATAACAAGAGGCTTGCCTGCTTCGAGTTATGCGGGCTTCTAGAGAAACTCCTTGGTAGAATATCGAACTCGTTCGACTCAAAAAGGTATGTAGAAGAGATTGGAATCGCAGACACAGGGACGAGCCGAAGGCTTTTAAGTTGGCTTGTAAAGCATACAGAAATGCCCTTCGATCATCTGAGCAAAGTGGTTGGAAAGCCTCTTTACAATAGTTCCAAATCTCAACTTGACTAGTAGATAAAATAAGTTACTTTCTAAATCGAAAGACTTTCATGCTCTATTGCTGATGGTGAATGCTCGTCTGACGAAGATGTAGTACTCAACTGCCTTTTTGACACACACTTTCCAGGCTGTATGGATCCATCACCGACGACTTTCCCTGCTTTTCAGGTAATTCTGATTCTTGAGCATTTGCTCGTAGAACTTAGCATTTCAAATGCTGTCTACCTTCTGTGGGTCACTCCGCTATTACTGGAAATGAATGGGCGGACCAATTGACTAGAGCGGTCACAAACTTGCGATCAAACTATGACTTTTCTACCAAATGTGGGTCTGAGAATGTCAAAGAATTGATTGCAGTTTTTCAAGCACAGTTAAAGTATTTTAGTTAGGACACTGACTGGGCATTGCAAACTCAATTCAGATGGCTACTATTCAGCGTGCTGAGTATTATTCGTGTGATCTTTGTGAATCCGATTACATTTGATATGTAATTGCGCTACAGTAATGAAATTGCGTGTCCGGATTTTTGGTTCTGCATACATAGATAAACCTATGTACAGAGAGCTGAAACTCAAGGGTATGCTATTGTTTCTAACCCAGTGTATTAAAGAGCCGTATTTGAATGACAATATCTCTTCGGGGTTGTTGTTGTTCTGTCATCTCAATATCCCCTAGGGGTGTTGATATATCTGCTCATCGAGAAGTGTCTTTTATTCCATTGGGAGTGAAGAATACTTCCGTATTGTCTATGTTTTCTGAGTCACTATTTTTTCTTATCCCTAACCTTACCACTTCCCCAATCCTTTCCACTAGGAAATGATGAAAAGACAAATCGTGGCAAGGCACAAATTTTCGATCATCATGGGAAACGTGCCATTTGAGTCAGTTGCTACAGATTCCTGGTTCTAAAATGGGACATAGTATAGTTTTTCGAAGAATTTAGAAAATTCAGCCATAGAAAGGTAAGTAAATTCAGCTCGCACATCGGCAGAATCTGACTTAATCCCATCACTAAAAATACCCACCCATCGCAGTAAAATACCAGTAAAATATTAAAATTGGCTAAACAATATTTTGCCTGGCAAGCAATCTACAGTTACGGCAAACGAAGCTGAATTTCCGTCATAACCTGGATTGGAAACCCAAATATTTACCTCAAAGAAACTTTATTCGGGAAACTTTATTCGAATTGCTTTTAAATTCTGACGCCATATAAACAAGCTTGCCGACATGTCATTTTTTCGAGCAATTTTACTCAAATGGCATCATTTTGCAGTGCTCCATAGGATCATTTAGGTTCCACCAGAACAAGTTGATAACGTACAGTAAAAATAAGATTGATTCGATAGGATGATGCGGCAACAATACAGCGATCAGCTGCAATGTTTGCATTGTGCATTGTTCAGAAGTACACAAACGACGCTGAATCACTCTGGATAAAGACTCGTTTGATTACCATTTAACTGTCGAGTACGAGACCTGTCAAAACACTCAATCCGAAGAAAATAGCTGCTCATCCTTCTGGAACGAGGGCCACGGTCTCGTGCTCGATTGGAATGACACTGCTAAATGGTAAACAAACGATAGACATGGCGAGTCTTTATCCAGAGGAATTCAGCGTGTTTAAAGTAAAGTTCTTTAGGGTAAGTGGGAAACAGGACGGTTCATCACTGCCGGAGCGTCCAAGCCAGAGTTGTATAAAATGTCTAATTATGGATTGCTTTCTGTGGCAAGCGAAAACATGATAGCCTTGAAACTTCAAATTTAGTCTGATTCGGCCTGACGCTGCGTCAATGGGGGAGCATTCTGTTTGACCCAGTAGCCTAGCATTAACGAAGTTTTTGCTGCGTTGTCGGCCATAGCTTTTTTCTCAAAAAAAAGAATCAATATAGATTTCAACCTACGCTCTGCTGGAACGGATACACAGTAACAACATACAAAATGTGTTTCGTCTGAGTGAATAGAAGTCGGAAAAAGACCGATCTGTGAAATGTCACATTCGCTCCTGCGAGATATGCAAACCAACGTGACACCGCCAGATGGCATTAATATAACCCTCATTCGTGTTGTGGCATCTGATGATTGATTACGTGCCGTTCAGTGTAGAGTAAATGCAGTTGGGGGCTATGGTATCCGATATTTACATATAATTCAACGACACACCGTTTCAGGAAGCACCAGTCAAATCAAACCGAGCCAAAGCCAGCTGTGTGCGCGTGCGAATGGTTCATCGTGTGTTGTAGGTATGTGAAAGCAGCAAGCGAAACGCATCAAACCGAAACCCATCAAATCAGTTTTATTTACTTACAAAAAAGTGCATCCATGTTTAAATCATTTTAGCGGAAAAAGTATGCGAGAAAAACGTTTCAATTTCCATTGTTTTTTTTGTGTTGATCGATTTGGAAGAACGGAAGAGAATGGATGCACGTGTGGGTGTGTTTTTGACGAGAAATAAATTTTGTTGCCAAATTCGGGTAGCCACCGCCGCCGCCGCCGTCGAACCACCATTGCAGCATTTGAAGTACCAGTGGAGCCGTCATGTCCCGTCATCGGAGGAGCGGGGTGGATTTAATTTTGATCGTAGTTTTCCGATTGCAGTTTGCGTTCAGCGGTCAGCAGTAGTAGTAGCAGCAGTGGCAGCAACAGCCACATCAACAGCATTTCCGGCGAGTCGTTAGTAATTTTGGTGGGATTGGTGATAGTCAATGATGTCGGATGGGATTCCACGCAACGAAACGATGCCAGTCCAGTCGGTGTGTTGGTGATGGTTGAGTTTATTAAATGAAAAAGTTCATTGTGTGGAACGAAAAGTGTATAGATTTTGGTTTACGAGTATAGCGTATTTTGGTTTAAGAGTGTCAGACGAACGTAGAGTGTAGATGGATAATAAAAGTACGAAATATGGAAAAAAGAAAAGAGAAAAAAGAAGAAAAATGATGAGAACTATTCTTTGGCTACTGTAAAAATTAAAATAGAAGAAGAAAGAAACGAACAATCCGAAAATTTGAAAAAAATCCTCGATTCAATGTATGAATGCATTCGGGATCGTCGAAGTTTACTTTGAATTTAAATATAGCGCAATTCAATGAATATAGATCAAATTTCTAGTATCAATAAAATATTTATTGCGTAAAAAGAGGAATTTGCATCGCAGTATTATCAGATTGTATTTTTTTGGAACTAGAAGTGATTGCTAAAAATGAATGATTAAAGCTGTCAAAAATTATAGATAATTTTTTTCCTATATTTATTGGTTGTAATCACTTAACAAATAAACTTAAAACAGGAATCAGTTCTATTTAATAAACTAACATTTTAAAGCATATCATTCTTTTGTTTTCAGTTACGTTTCATTTTTTTGTATTTTCCCTAGTAAACCCGGGATGATTGTGCATTTCTCGAATTGCGATAAGTTGAAAACTGTCAAACAATGGTTGTCGAACTGGCGCGTCTAGTCCTCTAGGAAAGCAAACAAATTTGACAGTATAATTTCACTCACAAGGGGAATCGAATAAAAACACCTGCCCACGCAAAATCATCCATATGCATCTCATTCACGCCAATCAGCGCGTCCGCTAGTGTGGATGTTTGTTTGCAACAGTAAAATTTTATTCAACGATTTTTTTTTTCGATTCTCGCGACTGATATGCGAGATTTTTTTTCGTTTCGTAGCAACGAGTGTTTGTTTATCCAACCATCTTCATCGTTCAATCGCATGAATATTAATCGAATTATAACTGCGTACATGAAGCTGATTACTTTTGGCTCACGGTGGTAATAAAATTACGGATGTTTGTATGTTTGCTGATTTTATGGTTGTTTTTAAATTGTCTCATGCTATGTTTATTTTGATATCACCTTAAATAGTAAAAAAGAAAGAAAGCGTCTTATTCTCGCGTGTTTCTAAATGAAATGAATATCCAAATATGCTTTATAGTGGAATTCCAGACAAACTCGTCGAGTATGGATACAGCAGCAGATGATTATGAAAACTTTTTTGTTTAATTTAATATCAACATCAGTATTTGACGCTGAAATTTCTCTTGAAAGAGTATTTTGATAATTTTCTTGCACAGTTATGTGACCTGTGTTAAGCCAAAGAGGACCAAGCGCCATTTTGAGATACATGCTTTAAAAACGCAATCGCATCCAACATAGAACTAGCAACACCCACATCTATTTATTTTTGGAAACACAAATAGTAAACGAAAGCAAATAAGTGTTCCTTAACTTGCTATGTTAATGTTAAGTTATCCAAAAATGCATTTTAACATGAAAAATACTAGATTAAAATTATGGCGCTCAGTTCGGTTTGGCATAACGCAGGTCATGTGCCATAATCACAACTAACTAACTGTCGTTTTGTTCGTAATATGTTAACAGTCCTTATTTTCACAATAGTTGCTTATGACATTCGCCCGGTAAGTCCAACTTAAGACACTAAATCCCTCTGGATAAAGACTCGCAATCTCTATCGTTTGTTAACTTATCTGTCATTGTCATTCCAATCGAGTACGAAACCTGTCAAAAGCACTCAATCCGAAGAAAATCTTCGAATCCTTCTCAAATGGGGGGTTTTGACAGGTCTCGTGCTCGATTTTAATGACACTTACAGACAATATTAGTCTAATGCGTTTGAAATTCAATGAATGCCCGATAGTCCGGCGTTACTGTCAAGGTGACGTAAACAACAATTGTCAAAATAAGGGCAAGTATCATATTATGAACATAATGACGTAGGCCGCCATTATGGTACGCCATTAATGTTCTAAGCCGCTTTAGGTTCACCCAAAAATTCTCAATTGGACGCAGTTTGGGCGCGACCGGGATCTTCAAACGCTCCATCTCTTCCAGCGACGCTCCGCACCTCCTTCTTTGGGAACGTTAAATAGTGTAGGGACCACTCAATTCGGCTCGGTAATTTCCCAAAAGCTGTGCAGTCAGCAAATTTAGCAACTGATATTTCAGTAAAGTAAGATTATTTTGCTGATTTTCGGTAAAATATCTTCCGAGTCTCAGCACTCAAACGTCACTTTTGCTGAGAACTCTCGACAAACATATGCTTACGGCCTAAAAGCCAGCTGTCAAAATCCACTTTGAATGGAAATTCCAGACAAACCGTTGTTAGTCGAACACAGTTCACAACAGTTTATGAAAGAGAAAACATTTCTCTTTCGTTTACTACCAACATCTGTGATTGACGTGTAACGGTTTGTCCGGAATTTCTATTCAAAGTGGATTTTGACAGTTGGCTTTTAGGCCGTAATCATATGTTTGTCGAGAACTCAGCAAAAAATAATGTTTGCTGAGTCTCAGCTGTTGGGACTTCGGCAAAAGATGTAAAAAAGCTGAGATTCGGCAGAAAAAATTGACCTGCCAGTCAGTTCCGTCGAGCGTTGGTACGTCTCTTCTTCAGCCGCTACTTTTGGGTGGCCGCTTGTGCTTCCGACACGGCTGGCCACGACTTAGTCATGAGGACGGTGTCCATGTTGGGCAAATACTATTTGCATCCTCGGGTTACGCAAAACCATCGGACGGCCGGAGCTTGGCTTACGCTCGATGCCCTTACCTTTCTCTAGGAGCGTCAAGATCTTGTACCTAAAGGGTGTCCCACATCAAATTGCCTCTCGGAAAAAACGCTGTAGAAAATGATATAGTGGACCGACTTTTTCAAACTTTCAGACAATAAAATATAACCCATTAGTAAGCTTTTGGAATATTTATTTTGGTCTACTTCTATACCATAACCGTACGGTCGCACCTTACAGGCTTTACCGCCCAGCCAAAAAGTTGAATGTGTCCAAGTCTTTCGAGCCAAGGATCGGGAAGGACTGCATACATACAAAGTGCAGAGAGCTCCAAATCGTGACGGACGGTAAAATACGGTGGGATAGTCACCGGCCCGGAAACTGTACTCCCAGATGCTGACAAAGTATCATTGTCTCATCATGGATGATGAGACTTACGTCAGGGTGGACTTCCGGCAGCTTCCTGGGCTACTGTATTTTACCACTATCCCACCGTGTATTTTATGACTATCCCACCGTATTTTGCCGTCTGTCACGATCTGGAGCTCTCTGCATTTTGTATGTATGCAGTCCTTCCCGATCCTTGGCTCGAAAGACTTGGATACATTCAACTTTTTGGCCACATCCCTGACCGAAGCCTTGGGATTCCGCTTAAACGCTTTCACAACACGCTTGTTATAAACGAACATCCATTCTGATCGCATTTCTCCTTCCATTCGATGCTCAGAGTTTCGTTGCAACGTTTAATCACACGACTCACTGTTGACTGCACGATTCCGAGTTGTTTTGCGATGTCCCGGTAAGAGAGTTGAGGATTCTACAGGTGCTTGCGGAAAATCAATTCGCGTCGTTGCTTTTCGGGTGGCGCCATTGTTTCAAAAAACTGACAGCGACAAAAATATAGTGTAAACAATACACCCTAAACTACTTCTATTCAAATTTTTACGAGGAAATACCCAATGCAATGGATCATTTTCTACAGCGTTTTTTCCGTGAAGCAATTTGATGTGGGACACCCTTTATATGAGTGCTCGCTGTATCTGATCGGCACAGAGTGCGCCACGATGACGGCCATCTTTGCTCTGGGGTGGAGCCAGCGGTAGTTACAAACCATCGAACGTAGCTGCTCCACTGCTTTCGCCATGGCTGCTGTAAACAAATTGAAAGACCGGTCAATTTTTTACTGCCTTGCCTACTTACGTTTTTTGCCGACTCACTGGTGGACCTACGACCAGATGGCAGCACACCGGCATGAATTTTTTTTTACTGCAAGCGTTAATGAAACCACTTCAGGCTCAATGCAAGCAGTATCTAATCTATTGAGATGGCTTCACGTCTGGGCGTTGAACAGCGGCCACCGTGTCTAACATCCTACAAACAGAGTGTATGAAAAGTCGCAACGGATCGAAAGATAATGGTTATCATTGGAGACTGTTAGGCACCCACATTTACTTCTACCTCAGGAGTAACCCAGGGTAGCTACGTGGCACTATTTATGTTTCTGCTTTACTTCAAAGACGTGTATTTAGCGCAGAAGACTCCTTTTCGATCCATCGTAGACGATCTCCAAATATTTCGTCTCATCCACTCAATTGATGATTGCAGATTTATTCAACAATACCTTGAAACCTTCGCTGATTGTGGTGTAGCAAGAATCGCCTGTGTTTTCGGTGATCGAATTCTCAGGAGAGATATTCTGGTAGAGATCGGTTTGCCAGGCCCCCAGAAATTTCGCCGCGGAGTACTCTTCCGATTGTCCCGGGTTTTTACTCGTTTGATATGGTCACCCAAAAATAAAATCAGGTCAGTGATCTCGATCGTGCTGCTGTGGTATACCGATGACCTGCTTTGGAAAACGGCGTCAGTTTAGAGCACAACCTCGCCTAGATCCTACTTAAATCGGACGCAAGGCGCTCACGATAAGATCGAAAATTGTGATATACAATCAAGCTCACATATCGCCAGGCCCGTGTGCAGAAAATTTTCAAGAGGAGGGTTTTGATTTTTTAGTAAGGTTTAAAAGGCTTCAACCCGGTCTGTAGTTCACTGGCACTGTGTGAGACTTACTTTCGTGCTTAGCCGCTAAAATACTTCATACTTTTTTGCTGCCCTTTTCCCACGGGACTGCATTAAAGCATTACTTCATGAGAACTTAGTGTATTGCTTGATCAAAAAAATCGTCCTTTGAGTCATCCGAACATCGATTCGGAAAGTGAGTTTTCCTGAGTTATTTTGCTCCCGTTTCTGTGAGAAATTTTGCTCCCGTTTTCGAAAGCCCTTTAGCTGTCACCATTTACTCGGATAATCCTAGGCGGTAAATCTACTCTATTTCGACTGAGAGTTCTTCGACGGCGGAATTTCTCACATTATTTATGCCCGTTGCGTTTTGTCGTGATCTACTCAAACAGTCCTCAACGATAGAATTATCCTATTTACAGACCAAGTAGTAGCTGTCGAGCTCGGTACGGCGATTTCAGATGGAGCGTAGCTTCCTGTTCGCTAACGCCCCGATGATACACCGCTGATGCTTCACTCTACCTACACGATCTGGTCCCCGGTTGGACTACTAGCCTGCTCACGGGTTTCCGGTGCCTCGGTCGGTCCGGCGATGTTGGGTAGATGTATGGTACACTGATACCTCGCCGCTTCCGAAACTTTGGCGTGAACTACTCGAGGTAGTCCCCGGCGATGGATCTAGTTGTCTCCACGGGACGATTTGCAGAGCCAACACAATTTACACAATGGCTCCGTTACTGCCCTAGTAACAATTGAGGTTTTATGATAGATTTATTGTCACTCATAAAACTTAGATTGCACTTGTAGCGTGCTATAAAACTTCAATTGTTACTTGGGTGGCGTTCCACGTAGTTTAATCGCGATACAGTCTGTGGAAGATGTTTTCTGGACTGGTGTCTACAAGGCTGATAGCAAACGCGCTTCGCATTGAATCGCACCGCGGGCAGTCAAATACTGTTTGCTCTGATGTTTCCTCAACGTCTGTACACTCCGGACAGAGAGTGGACTTCGCGTACCCGAATCTGTGCAGGTACTTCCTGTAGCAGCCATGTTCTGACAGATATTGCGTGACACGGAAGTTGACTTCTCCGTGCTTTCTGTTTATCTATCTATTTATCTGTTTATCACGTTCGGGATCAATCGGTGGGTTCATCTTCCATTCGCCGTGTTGTCCCATCTCTCTTGCCACTTCCTTATGGTGTCAATATGCGTTTTTCATCGGACTCCTTTGGTGTCCCTGTTCCTTTAGCACTCCTGAGCCTCCTCCTGTAGCAATACAAATAGGGTGACCATATCAGGTGAGTAAAAATCCAGGACAGTCGAAAGGGGACTGCCTCCCCCCGTTACTTCTCAATCGTCTGTGCCTTCTCCACAGGTTGTCAGCACTTGAGAAGTTCTGGGATCTGGCAGGCTGAGCTTTGGCAGCAAAAAAGGTCTGTAGGGGGGGGGGGGCAGGCTGAGCTTTGGCAGTAAAAAAGTTCTGGGAAGATAAGTTCTATCAGAAGATTTTTCGTTTGAATTCGATAACCGCGCACTTTTTCGGATTTATACACACGAAGTTCTTGCTACACCACCACCAGCAAAAGATTCATGCGTTGTTGGAGAAATCGGCAATCTCGAATTGAGTGGATGAGATAAAATATTTTTAGATCGTCTGTGCAGGACCGGCAAGGAGTTTTCAACCCTAAATACACACTATTGAAATAAAGCAGAAATATCTAAGGTCCCAAGTAACTTCCCTGCGCTATATCTGGCAATTTCCAACAGCTACAAAACCTACCGTTGCTTCCAAATTTCTCCATTTTACCGATTGTTGTATGAAAACCGGCAGATAGGTTGGTGTAAATAATATCAGTTTTAGTTAAACATTCCATACTCCCTGTTATGTAAGATGCTAGACTCGACAGGTCAGTCGCTTTTCAGCATCCAGACGTGAAGCTATGTTAATCGTGGATTAGATACTTTTTTCATTTATTTTACACGGCTCAATGGATCTTTGTGGATCTTTTAATACTTATGTATGTAAATAAAATTAAATAAATGGAGTTTAATTAGATATGTATCACATCTTGTGTACGCGATTTGTTACTTCACATAAATATCTTCTCTCTTGTGGCAGATCCATTAGTTCCATCGATTGTTGTGGCTCGGGAAACACTTAGTCCGCATTCTCTCGGTTTTTCGTTTTCGTGATGTCCGTGTAAGTTTATTGTCAGTGGTGCTGGCCGTTGCTTGAGAAGTAGTAGGTGCATCACAATGATCGGACACGCTGTGTGCTGTGGTTCCAGCATTCGTTGTTGCCTGAGCAGAGAATCCGGTTGTTTGTGATTTAGTTGATGTTGATGAGGGCTGTGTGTTCGGTTTGCTGGTAGTTGATGTTGTTTCGTTATAGGTTTTTGCACATGGTTTCCGTACAGTGTCTTCTTGTTACAGAGCTGGCACGTAGCGGTCTACCCTTCATATACGCACAGCGTGATTTGAGATTTGGCTACGCTTTCTATTTCGTATTGAAAGTTCAGATATGAAGGAATAGGTTTTGTCACTCGTATTCTCACGACACCGTTGGAAATACCTGGACAAAAATTCACCAGGTTTCAAACTTAACGGATTCCATCATTAAGTATTCCGACATGATCGTTGTAATGAATTTACTGGTAGGACGTGGGAATAGATCGTGCAGACGCACATCAATCTTATCATCGTCAATATAAACGTGATTCTATAGATTGTAATATGTTGTACTATTGAGAGCGCTCAATGAAGTTATTCCACGATTGTTATTGATGTTCCGCAATTTTCCTTTGTAATGAATAGATTTCCAGTAGCACGAAAAATGCAACTAACAAGAGAACTCAAGAAGAAGCAGAGTCATCAAAACGTCGATGTTTTTTTCTCAAAGATACTAACGGAAACTTCTAGTTCCGGATAACAGACGATTTAAGCGCCAAGAAGAAGCTCCGGTAATCATCGTTTCATAGACATTGATAGCGGATGGAGTTTGGTCCATAACTGTAATCGGTTCGATTTATTCAGTTGCATAATTTCCTTGCACACGGACTAAGAAAGGGAAGTATTGAGAGATTAAAAAAGATATCGGATGGTACAATGGGGAGACTCGAGTGTATTAAGTTTTGTTTGTCGTACTCTGAACGATGTTGAGTATACGTTTCAGTTATGATTGCGATCAGTAGTAACTACGATCTGGAGCAGAGCGAATAACGTGCCATTTGAGCCAATATATTCTTACAAGAGAAAAACCAGGACAAATCAAGCGTTTTTCTCAACTACCCAGGACACCAGGACAGTCAGTGAAAAACCAGGACATGTCCTGGGAAACCAGGACGTATGGTCACCCTAAATACAAAGGATTTCATTCCGGCAATGAATGACATCAGCTAAAGACCTGCCTTTTCGGAAGCCGAAGCGCATGTTGGATAGTTCGTTCTCACTCTCCTTGTACTTGGTAAGCCGGTGCAGGATTACTCTTAGTTTTCTGATCGAATTCATCAGACATACTACCCTATACGCTGAAGGATCTCGAGGTGGTTTTGCTGCCTTAGAATAACGGTATAATAAATGTCAATACGGGGCTGTGATTGTTCCACAATTGTATTACCATCGAATGTGTACTTCGCACTATGTTTAAAAAAGTAGTGCTAATATTCATCTGTCTAATTCGGCTTTCTTCCGAATTGTGGAATCAGATACAATTGCATACTCTATTTACAAAAACATTGCGGTGAACCGGGTCGATGAACTTTATAAATGTGAAAAACTAATTGCTTTTCATCCGTATTAAATCTCCTTCCAGTCCAGTCGCGGAAATGAATTCATAAAAAGAGGGAAATTGGGCAAAACGAGCATGAAAATCTTATTGAGCCCGACGTTCAATTATTGAGTATTGTCTCTCGGTGTTTAGAATTAATCTCGTCTGTAACCACCAAATTGGGTTTGAATTTAGGGTTTAACTGGAGTCAATTTAATGATAGTTCAAATTTAAGGCCCAACAGGCCTGGAATTTGGGTTTTACCTGACAAGAATTATTCGAAACACCGAAATTTCTAATTTTTCTAAGTGAGGTTGTTCTGCCCTCATGCAGAACTAGGACCATTATTTTTTCTCTTTAGGGAGTAAAATTTCATGTCTCGTTTTAGATACGTAATCTGCCACTGTGCGTCTCATGACATGACATCACCACAACCAATACACCAATTGATCCGATCTTTTCAGAAGTTCATTCTTAATTAATGAAGGGTTTTGCAAATACAGCCAAGTGACGGAAACGGCGAAGATTTTTCCAAATTTTTAAGTACGGGTTGTCGAGATATCGTGCTCATCACAAACGCCATAAAAAGAAATTTAATCGAGCTCAAAGGAACATAACTCCGTACGCTATTATAATATTTTGAGGAGGACAGAGGGTCAAATAAATTACTGACGACATGTCAAACGGCATTAGATTTAAGCTAAATAAAAATAGTAACTCCAACTTGGTCCGTTATTGAAACAATTGGACCTAACGAGCGCCGTTCTCAGTTGGACGAACTTTACCAACAGATCTCTGCTGTCATGTGGAAAAAAAAACACATTCATTTTCTTCTTCCCGGAAACACGGTGCTTCCGTGTTCGCAATTTTTCGCCCTGCGGCGCGTATCGTGTACCACCGGTATAATAGAGAATATCCAAAAAATGGAAACTTGCGGAACCCACGAAAAGAGCTGCAAATCGTGGTAGGAAAAAAAAATAAACAAATCAGCACACCGAGAACGACGAGCAGCCCGATTTTGACTTCCTGATGCCGGAAAGGAGAAGTCACCGCGAAACACATTGTTCCCTGTCCGACACTGAATCACACTTGAAGCGCGTGCCTTGATCGCTGGGGATAGAGAAGACGACAACCGCGCTTTGAAAGCACACCGACCGGCAGTCGAGAGACGAAGCATGCATCTGATGATGGAGGAACGTGACTGGCATCCGTTTCGCTCGTTGTCATTTCAAACGGTGCAATTTGTAGGTTCACCTATAGAAAAACTTATAGAAAGAGAGCGGTGGAGACTTGATTTTGAATTCCAAATGAACTAACAATACCGAGCCCGTGGAATCATAAACAATCCGAATAATGGGGTATTTGGGTAAGTTTGAATTGAGATTTTCACTCGTACTCATTATTTTCGTCGACAATAAAACGAAATGTTATGGCCAAGAGCATTTAAAATTGTCTTTCGTGAACCCTATAACTTGTCTTCTTTATATGCATTCTAATGGTTAAACTGAGAAAGCCACAAAAACGAAAAAAGTAGCTTTTCTTGCGCTAAGCTTTACACTTCTTGAAACACTCGATGGATTCGAGGGATTGTTAGAATACTACTAGTTGATTTTCATGACAATTTCGCTGATAATGTGCAAAAAAATGGCTATCCGTGTTCAAAGATGACCGCTTATCGAAGCATTCTCTGTTAAACCAGTTCTCTTAATAGCTTAATCAAGCTCTACATTTCAGAAAGAGGATAAATTCAGCTGATCAAATGTTTTGATTCTTGTATAAAAGTACGGGGAATCGATTGAAGACAGTTGCGTTGACCGCACGAAACGTGTGCTTCCGTTCCTCTTGTTTAATCGCTTCGTGCCCATGTTGTTGGTGGACAACAACGTTTTTGAGTAGCTATAGCTTATAATTCAGACTCACAAAAACAAATAGGGCCAATAAATGTAACTACCTGAGCACTAGCAGTTACAGGTATCAGTTCTAGCACTGAAGTTCTTGCAATTAATCTGATAGGATTCCGATGGAGCAGTGCTGCCAGGCACACTTTACGTTGACGTCGAAAAATGAAATTCTCATATATCTTCGTTATGTGCAATATTATGATAAAACTTATCAATTTACACTGTCTTCGACTACGTTTTCCTCGCAATTGGACTATTGTGAATATTGTATTGTATTGGGTATAGGATGCTAAAAATGACCAACTTCTAGCACTGCGAATGAAGCGCCTATGAAAACAAGTTGCTCGGGTTTATTGACTCCACTGTCTTCAAGAAAAAATAATTTTGAAACCCTATAAGCACGAGAAAAAAAATTGGGCATAAAAGGGTTGACTTTGAGGTTATTCCTTATTCTGCAATTTGAAAACGGCTAAATACGGCATATCAAAAGCAATATTCATGAAAAACCGAGAAATGGATAGTAGTAGGTAGTTAAAAACGAAGCGTGTGAGCCCTTTCTTATACCAATTCTTCCCATATTTCGCGTTTTCAATTGAATCTGAATTAAATTTTGGAAGCAGGCAAAACGCAGAGATGATGTGTATAGAGATGCGCGAAGACTGAAGCCAAAAGTTCCAATCGAACCCACAATAACGGTTCCAAACAAGCAATGTACGCAAACATGGCAGATTTAGAAAGTAATGCGTCGGACGTATTGAAATTGAAATAAAGAGAAAAGCATGCCATTGTGTTTACATACGAAGAGTGTAAACTTTATATACATACATGCTAAATGCTCCGGACAAAACCACCCTGGACGCCGTATGGCATCCGGCGGGTTGAAGTATCTCAACCAAGAATTGATCCACTGGGTTCCTGTTCCCATGTCGTAAAAGGAGACTGAAAACAGGAGTCCTCAAGTCAAGGTGTTTCTCCGTGCCGAGGACTGAGTGGCTGGCAGGACTAAAATATGCCAGTAGCGCACGGAGTGTCGTGGTTGCTGTGTTACGCGAATCTCTGATACAGTGGACGTTTGTTTCTTCGCAAATCGTGGGATTCAAATGATGGTCATGTCCGCTATAGGCGATTATAAGCCAACGTGTTTGGTAACTACTAGTTGCTGTACAACAAGTGCAGAATCAATCTTCACAAATTAATTTTCACCATAAGCGTACAGCAACTATGAATCTATCCCGCCTTGTGCAGGAAGAAAAAGCTTCCATAGATTTTTGTTTAAGTAGCGTATTTCCACAAAGGAAGCTTCTTTGTTGGAAAGCTAATTAACCTCGTCTTCGTAGTTTTCAACAAAAATGGCATGACAAATCCACGTGAAATGCCTCGTGCATACATACTTACGAATAGTGCTGTTGATGTATGTCTTATATCCGACCTCACAATTCGCGATGTTTGTGCTGTCACGGTAAATATGACTGTTGACAACATAAACAAGAAATACGTCTGTTGATCGGCATATTTGCCGTATAATGAACCATCTCCTTCTGATGATTTCAAAAGGGTTGTATCATACTGTGGCAGAAATGGGTTTCCCCTCATAATCGGCAGTGATGCAAATACCCACCATATAATTTGGGGCAGCTCAGAGGCACCGAATAAATGGAATACTTAAACAGTACAAATCTGCACATTCTTAATGCAGGAAACCACCCAACTGGCAGAGAAGAGATGTCTTCTCTGACAACATAACGCATGAGTTGGCAAACTGGCTCGTACCAAACGAGCTCGAATCGTCGTTATCTGATCATAAGTACATTGTCCTTGATCATTTAAACGTCTCAGATAGCAGATATCGCCACATATCGTAATCCCAAATCTACGAACTGGGAGCTCTACAAAGAGGGCTTGGGTATCTTCCGACGATTGAATCTCCAAGTGACTTGGATGATGTCGTGGATAAAACAAGCTCACTCATAGTAGCAGCATACCAAGAGGCTTGTCCGCTTCGAGTTGTGCGCGCTTCTAGAGGAACACCTTTGCGGAATACCGAACTTGTTCGACTCAAAAAGTTAAGTAGAAGAGCTTGGACGGGTCGGAGGCATTTAAGTTGGCTCGCGAAGCATACAGAAATGCCCTTCGATTCTCTGAGCGAAGTGGTTGGAAAAGTTTCTGCACAAATGTCTCAAGTCTCAACGAGACTAGTAGATAAAATAAGCTTCTTTCGAAATAGAAAGACTTTCATGTCAGTTCAATTAGAACTGCTAATGGTGAATACTCATCTGACGAAGATGTAGTACTCAACTGACTTTTTGACTCACATTTTCCAGGCTATACGGAGCCATCACTGACGCCTTACCCTGATTTCTTTTCAGGTAGTCCTGATTCTTGGGCATTTGCTCGTTGAATTGTGACAACCGAATCGATCAAATGGGCGATTGAAAGTTTTGCTGCGTATAAGTCTCTGGGAAAGGATGGAATTATTCCAGTTCTAGTACAAAAAGGATATGAACACTTCAAGTATATTTTGAAAAAGGTTCTTACTTGTATTATATGTAGAGTTCAACTGTGACGGTTTACTGTGATTTTTATTTATTTTTAACGGCTTAGTCAGTCTTTAAAGAATTAGTAGAACGTATTTTTAATTTTTGTCCGACTAATTTTTGTCGGTGCTGTTTACCACCATTTTCAGGGAAAACTGGGCGCTATCAGCAAGCGAAATTAGATAGATTCAAAAATAGAGCCAAATTCGAAAAACTGTTAAGAAACATTATAAAATTTACCAACCTGCAATTAACATAGAATTTATTAGATTTATACAGATGTACCACCAAACAACAAACCAGACAGCTTCAAAAAGCATACAAACAAAGAACGAACTATTTTGTAAGTACAACAATATGTAAAATGTAAAATTACGTACATCAGACTAATAACCATAATAAATCCAGTTTTCCCAGAAGATGGTGCTAAATAGCACCGAAACGTCGGACAAAAATTAAAATACTTTCTACTCTTTAAAGACTGACTAAGCTGTCAAAAATAAATAAAAAATCACAGTTCTTACTTGTAGTCTTGCAAAAGGATACATTCCATTAGCGTGGCGGGAAATAACTGTAAAATTCTTTCCCAGAGGTAGCCTCGTCGGTGGCAAAGAGCTTTAGACCGATCAGTCTGACCTCATTGCTTCTCAAATCAGTGGAACGTTCAATCGACCACTGCATCCGGGATGTTAGCTTGGGCGAGCACCCGCTGCATGCAATGCAACATGCATATCAGCGGGGCAAGTCTGCTACCACCCTGTAACCCTGTCTACAACATTGTGAAAGCTTTTTCACAAAAGCAATCAAGTTTAGGAGTTTTTCTCGATATTGAAGGTGCTTTTGACAACGTGTCTTTCGAATTCATTTTGGAAGCAGCACGAGGCCATGGAGTACCTTCATATATCACAAACTGGATACACGCAATGCTTAGAAACCGACATCTGTGCTCTTCGTTAAGACAAGTACAGATAAGGAAACTGAGTGTCTTCGGATGTCCTCAAGGTGGTGTACTGTCACCATTTATATGGAACCTTGTCGCCGATGGTTTGTTGAGGAAACTTAATGAGCTTGGATTTCCGACGTATGGTTTCGCCGATGATTATCGTATAATGATCACCGGTATTTGCATTAACACACTTTTTGATTTGATGCAACAAACCTTTGGTGTTGTTGAGCAATAGTGTCTTTATGATGGACTATCAGTTAATTCATGTAGTACTATCAGTTAATTAAATAAAACATCAATGGCTCTGTTCACGCAACGAAGGATTACAACCGGAGCTCGTCCATTGCAGTTCTTTGACTCTGAAATTATTATCGCAGATCAAGTTAAGTACGTTGGGGTAATTCTTGACTCAAAACTTAATTGGACGGCTCACATCGATTTCAGGATCAAAAAAGCTTGCAATGTAGACGGGCTTTCGGCAAATCTTGGGTACACAAATCCAAGTACATTCAATTGATCTACACAACAATTGTTAGACTAATACTAGCACACGGGTGCCTCGTTTGGTGGCAGAAGGGAGAAGTCATGACAATCCAATCAAAGTTAAACCATCTTCAGAGGATGGTCTTGATGGCGATGACTGGTGCGTTCTCGATAACACCTACTACTGCTCTAGAGGCACTCTTGAACATAAAACCACTACATGTCTTTCCGAAACAAGAAGCACTTTCTTGTGCTTACCGTCTTAACGTTACTGGGCTCTGGAACAGTAACCCGATAGATCGTGCAACTAGCCATACAAGACTGTGGCCCCAAATGGTTACTTGGGATGAATATACATTTGCTCCCAGTGACCTTCAGAATATATTGGCTCAAATGGCACGTTCCCCGTACATAGTCGGGGATTTGTGCCTTGCCGTGTGTTTTCATCATTTCCTGAGCGGAAGGAAAGGACAAGGAGGTGTGGGGAAGTAGACTTGGAAGGGTGGGAAAAACAGCACAAAACAAAAAATAAACAACAGGTAAATTAAACTCACAAGTAGTTCAACTTGCCTGCGAATAAGCCTAAAGCTCTTTACCACATTGGATAAGAATCTTTAGTATGTCTCTGAGTTTCAGTCGACCAAACATGGTTTCGTCTATATAAGGACGGCTGAAGACTCGTAATCGCAATTGCGCTAGCGCTGGGCAGTTGCATATCAGATGATATGAAGTTCCGTAGTCGGATTCACAAAGATCACATGAAAAAGACTCAGCGCGCTGAATAGTTGCCATGTGATAATTGAGTTTGCAGTGGCCGGTTAAAGCCCTGGTCAGCATGCCGCAGTGGAGCTTCGAAAAATGTAAGAGATTTTTCGAAACCACTGGGCATGGTTGTTCTAGAAACGCCTTTGTTTGGCGACACGTTTGTAGATTTCTCCAATAATTGCGGTGCTCGGACGAAGCCCAGGACCGTATTTTTTCCCTTATCCAACTTGTCGAAATTGGCAGCGCGGGCTCAGGACCAACGAAGTCAATCGCTGAACCTGCCCTGGCCAATTCGTCAGCCCATTCATTTCCAGTAATACCGCAATGTCCGGGCACCCAGACAAGGTAGATAGTGTTGACAATGCTTAGTTCTTCGATTTGGGTTCGGCACGCGATCACTAGCTTGGACCGGGATTTGTCTGAGCTAAGGGCCTTGATTGCAGCCTGACTATCGGAGCAGAAGTTTATAACTCTGCCGGACAAACTCAGTTGAAGGGCCGATTGCACCCCGCACATAATCGCAAAGATTTCTGCTTGGAATACAGTACAGTATCTACCTAGTGAGTGAGATTGTTCCAGTCTCATTTCACGACAGTAGACACCAGCACCAGCACGTCCCTCCATCAGAGAACCGTCAGTGTAACAAACCACTTGCGTTTGTTGTTGTCTTTCCATAAAGCCAGACAACCACTCCTCTCGAGAGGGAATCTTAACATGGAATGTCCTGTAAGGAAAACTACAAGTGAGTGTAATATCGCTGGGAGCAAGAATATCTTCACCCCATGTAACCATTTGTGACCACAATCGTGTATGACTGGTAGCAAGATCAACATGATTACTGTTCCAAAGCCCAGTAACCTGCAGTCTGTATGCACATGATAGTGCTTCTTGTTTTAAGTGTATGTGTAATGGTTTGATATTTAGAAGTGCCTCAAGAGCAGCAGTCGGAGTCGTGGTGAAAGCACCAGTCAACGCCATGAGCGCCATTCTTTGCAGATGGTTTAGCTTTGACTGGACTGTCACCACCTCTCCCCTCTGCCACCACACAAGGCATCCGTATGACAGTATTGGACGTACAATTGTCGTGTAAATCCAATAGATGTATTTAGGTTTGAGACCCCAGGTCTTTCCAAAAGTTCGTCTGCACTGCCCGAAGGCCATGCACGCTTTCTTGACTCTGAACTCAATGTGAGCAGACCAATTCAGTTTGGAATCCAATATGACTCCAACGTATTTGACTTGATCTGCACACAGCAGCTCAGAATCAAAGAACTGCAAGGGACGAACCCCGGTTGTTATTCGCTTCTTCGTGAAAAGAACCATTGAAGTTTTGCTTGGGTTAATTGATAGTTTAACTTGTCGACACCACTGTTCGACAGCTCTTAATGCCTGTTGCATCAAGTCAAAGATTGTTCCGATGCAAAATCCAGTAATTAGTATTTGGTAATCGTCAGCAAACCCGTAGGTTGGAAATCCAAGCTCATTGAGTTTCTTCAACAAGCCGTCAGCTACTAAGTTCCATAACAAAGGTGACAGAACGCCGCCCTGAGGACAACCGCAAATACTCAACTTCCGTATCTCTGCTGTCGCAGTGACGAGCAAAGTATGCGGTTACTAAGCATTGCGTTTATCCAACCTGAGATACATGCAGGTATCCCATGACCGCGCGTCGCTTCCAGAATAGACTGGAAGGACACATTGTCAAAAGCACCCTCAATATCTAGGAATACACCCAAGCTAGATTGCTTGAGCGAGAAGGCTTTCTCAATGTTGTAAACAACATCGTGAAGCAGAGAGATCGTGGATTTCCCACACTTTCGGCAAATCTTGGGTACACAAATCCAAGTACATTCAATTGATCTACACAACAATTGTTAGACTAATACTAGCACACGGGTGCCTCGTTTGGTGGCAGAAGGGAGAAGTCATGACAATCCAATCAAAGTTAAACCATCTTCAGAGGATGGTCTTGATGGCGATGACTGGTGCGTTCTCGATAACACCTACTACTGCTCTAGAGGCACTCTTGAACATAAAACCACTACATGTCTTTCCGAAACAAGAAGCACTTTCTTGTGCTTACCGTCTTAACGTTACTGGGCTCTGGAACAGTAACCCGATAGATCGTGCAACTAGCCATACAAGACTGTGGCCCCAAATGGTTACTTGGGATGAATATACATTTGCTCCCAGTGACCTTACACTCGAATGTAGTTTTCCTTTTAAAACTTTCAAGGTGAGAATTCCTTTTCGGGAGGAATGGATCTCGGGCTAGATGGAGCGACAACTTGAAGAATACGTAGTTTGTTATACTGACGGTTATTTGTCGGTAGGCCGAGCCGGTGCGGGTGTCTATTGTCATGAAATGAGATTAAACCAATATCATTCGGTTGGTAGATACTGTACCGTATTTCAAGCAGAAATCTTTGCGATTCTGTGTGGCGTACAATGCGCACTTCAACAGAGAATTTACGGTAAAAGAAGCTATTTTTGCTCTGACAGTCAGGCTGCCCTGAAAGCACTTATTTCGGCAAATTCGAGATATTAGTAATCGCATGTCAAACTCAAATCGAAGAACTTAGCCTTTCAAATGCTATCTACCTTCTGTAGGTACCTGGTCATTCCTGTATTACTGGTAATGAAAGGGCGGACGAATTGGCTAGAGCTGGCGCTGCGACTGACTTCGTTGGTCCAGAACCAGTTCTATCACTGTCGATAAGTAGGATAATGCACAAGATTCGCTCTTGGGCAGCATCCGAACATGCCAACCAAAGACTTTTCTGCCGGATGTGAGTCCGAAAATGTCAAAGAATTTGTTGCATTTTTCCAAGCACAACTGCAGTATTCTAGTCAGGGAACTGACTGGACATTGCAAACTCAATTATCCCATGGCTACTATTCAGCGCGCTGAGTATTATTCAAATGATCTTTGTGAATCCGATTACGGAACATCATATCATTTGATATGCAACTGCCATGTAGTAATGCAATTACGTATCCGGATTTTTGGTTGGCCATACACAATACATAGCTGAAACTGAAGGATACGCTATTCCTTTACCCAATGTGGTGAAGAGCTATAGTTTTAGCCGTTTTTGAATGACAATATCTCTTCGGGGGTGTTGTCGTTCTGTTATCTCAATATATCCTCGGGAGTGTTGATACACCAGCTCACTGCTTAAATAAAAATTTCAAGTTTCATTCCTGCTATTGTAGCACCTGCAGGATTCAGGATCCCTCCGGGGGTGTAGAAAGCTCTGTTTTAATTGTTCTGTGTCGTTATTCTCCTTACCCCTACCCGATCAGAAACACATAACAAAAATATTTCAAAACTATAACTCGCATTGTTACTTGTTATAAATTTCTGTTATTTTAACTACTAACGAGACCTAATTTATAACACAATATGTTACAAAAAATGTGTTCTGTTATAATCTTGTTATTTCATTCTGATCGGGTAACCTTACCACTTCCCCAATCGTTCCCACCAGGAAAATTATGAAAAGACGATTCTTGGTAACGCACAAATCTCCAATCAACATGGGGAACCAGACGCTATTGATTCCTGATTCCTGATGAAGTTGTGCAAAGAAATGGGGTAAAATGGGTATACGCGTTCCAGAAGATTATTATAACTATCTTTAGTCGATTCTCTGGATGTTTTAAAATAATAAATACTAACTTTGGTCAGCCCCATATTCAGTCTTGAATAAAAACTCATACAAAAAGGGGAATTTGGGCAAAACGAGCATGAAAGCGTACCCTGCGGTCAGTGTGAATACCACCAATCAATTTTTTAGTCATGTGCATATCAGAATTTTTAAGACATTTTCATATATTTCCGTAAAGGTTACCAAAAAAGGTGTTTTTACACCTTTTTTTGGTAAACTTTATCTAGCCTTCTAAAAAAAATTGGGTGCATTTTTTCCCACTGTCCATTGTTTTTCAGTAGAATATGTTCAACTCTGGTTAGTACTCAGTATATAAAGAAATCTTTTTTTTGCCTCTGAAAAATTTCGATGAATCGAAATATGATACCGTGTACGTGTCTCATAATGGTGAGAAAGTCAGAATGATTTCAGTTAGTATTATCAAAGTAATTATTTACACGGTGCGACAAAATAAAAAAAAATCAATGAACTTTTCAAGTGATCTGTTAAAGCTTGTAGGTCTTGTCAAATAGAACACAAAACCACGTTTGATCCATTTAATAGACCCTCAAAATCTTGATTTATTGCAAAACAAACATTTTTAAGAACTTTCGGCATTAAATTTTTTTTTGGGTGGATAAAATAACGGAAGATATAATTCTAGAATCCTACCGTACGCGACAATGCCAAAGATAAACTCAAGATTACCATGTTCCATATAAAACAGTCATCATTCATGGTCCACTAGAGGGGCGTCACTCCTGTCATCCGCTATGGAGATATACAGACTTTGACAGTAGTCAACATATGATGGGCCTAGCCGCATCTAGGCCCATGTCGCCCGTGCAATAGCATTGGGTTGTTTTGGTTTTAACAAAGGCAGATGTTGGCTAGGACAAAATGGCTGCCTAGCAGGGGGTGTGGTCCACGCAATGTGAACCAGTGAACCCAGTAATAGCAAGCGTATTCTAGCCCCTTGAATATAAGCGTCGTTACCATCCAAACATAGGGTTGCCACCTCTGGAGAGGCTTTAACCCGGATATTTTCACTGATCTGGGAGGTAGTGGATTTTGAGTGGAACGAGACAGAAATTGGAATCAAAGCGATTGCTCGTCATTTTAGAGCACTTTAACCGCTTTTTATTACTACGTTAAAGTAAATCTGTAAATTTTTCACGTTTGAGAACGGTTTTATCGGTTTAATGTGGTGTACTCACACTGTGGAGGATAAGTCAAATGAGCATTGCTCTCCTCCACAACTAACAGGAAAACGAGAGCAAAGGAGGCAGAGCTTCGGCATCACATTATGTGGTGTTGGTTATTCATCACCAACAAATTTTCATTTCGCAACAAAGGGGCAAAACTCACCTCCCTAGCCCAGTTAAGGGTCACTGCCGGAGTAGCAACAACACCGGAAGAACTCGTTTGATGTTGACCTAGTCAGTTGGATTAGAATAAATCTGCTAGATCTTAGTGCAGCTGGTGATAAGCACCACTATGAGTGAAATGAATTGGTAAAATTGCATACAAATAACTTTTTTGCACCATTTTGAACGACTTAGTGGAATGCAGGGCCGGCGGAAAGCGTGGGAAGTATGGGTAGTGCTACCTACTCGAAAATAACCGAGTGGGTAATTACCCACTCGAAATTTTGAACCATTTGAAAAAATTTAGATGTGCAACGCATGTATCTCGCACTACACACATTTGAAAACAACGATGTACCACAATTCCATTTGCATAAACGAACATGATTTAATGTGAATGTGATGTAAGCGTGTGCATTGCGAAAAGGGTAAAAATCCTTACTAATGGACCCCTCACCCTATGCTTTCTACCCACTCTCGCGTAAAGTGTTTCGCCGCCCCTGGTGGAATGTAACATTTCAATTGTAGCACATGGTGAAATATTATTTTCCTTAACCCTCCGGAAGTCGCGCATATGGCCTGCCGAACGAGCAGCCGCTGGTACCCTAAGACGATTTCGCTAGATTTTCAGAGCAGAGTGCACTCAGTGCACTAGCGCGACTGCCGGAAGGTTAATTTGTAGTAATTTTATTTGTTTTTCATTTTCATTGCTTTGTGAAAGAAATATAGCAATATTTGGTGAACTCATCTTGGCCACTTTGAAACGAAAGGTTAGTCGGGCAAAATAAATCTGAACCAGAGCAATAGTGAACTTAGACTTTTTAAATATTGTGCAAAGAATCAATTAATTCCAAAAATATTGAACCTATGCATCTTACTACCAAACCCGGAGAAATTGATGTAAAACCCGGAGACCCGGAGATCGCTCCCGAAAACCGAAGTCTCCGGGTCAAGCCCGGAGGGGTGGCAACCCTATTCAAACAGCATTGGTGAACAATAAACAATCCTACGATTTTTTTGCATCCTGTCTTTCAACGTAAGCTTTAAGGACATGCTGAATAGAGCCACAAGGTGGCAGCTAAAATGGCCGCCGTCGTTTCTGCTTCTTCTTTTAATTTCATCGTCAAAATCAAAACATTGCATTAGCGCGCAAGACAAAATCTTTTGTAACTTGAATGTCTTATATCAGATTGCTTAGAAATTGTATCATTGTATGCAGGCATGTTAGCACAAGCTGATGAATAGATTCTCTTCACGGAATTTTGATTCGTTTGGGAAATTTGTACCTTTTCATTTTTCAAAACAAATGAAACACGTGGTGCAAAAATCAGTCAGCTGATTGCTGAACGATACGCTTGTGTGCGTGCTATCTCATATTGGTATAGTGCTTTCTAACCACACACAGATGCTGCACGTAACCCGAACATAGCCGAACATAACCGAACCTTTGTTGTGATTTTGGCATCGCTTCGCCTTAACAAATTCGCATTTTCTGGCTACACTTAAAACACACACACAACAAAAATGTCATTTATTTAATAAAAGTGGGACCTTATTTTGGTCCCGGAATGTGTAGAAGAATGCCCACGAAACGTTCTATATGTAATACTAAAGAGCGAACACGAAATTATTGCGACACATTCAACAGGGCATAACTTTTTTACCATTGCATTGAGTAAAAATGAACCAAATTTCTCATTGATGTGTATTGTTTACATGCTGGCAAACTCGAAGTCGTGTTTTTCGATTCAACGAAAATGGAGGTGAACCAACGCGAGTCAAGAGAACAAATTCTTTCCAAACACCTGGACTTTCCTGACCTGTCGCACCGGCAGTTGGGAAAAATGTTGAACATTCACCATTCAACCGTCTCCAGAGTGTTGAAGCGGTTCCAGGAGCGGTTGACGTTGGACCACGGCAAAGGAGCTGGAAGAAAATCGGGACCGGAGAACAAAAAGACGAAGAGAAAGGTGAAGCGGATGATTAAAGCAATTCCCAACGTCTCAAGCCATTTTTTTAGCTAAAAAGATCGGCATGTCGCAGAGCTACGTCCAGAATGCAAAGAAGAGAGCTGGACTACATACATACAAGGTACAGAACTTCCCAAACCGCGATGAGCGGCAACAATCGAGGGCTAAAACTCGGGCACGGAAGCTCTACGAGAAGATGCTGACAAAATATGGCTGCTGTGTGATGGACGACGAAAGGTATATAAAAGCCGATTTTAAGCAAATTCCGGGGTTGGAGTTTTTCACCGGCAAGAGCAAGTTCTATGTGGACGACAAATTTAAGTAGAAGAAAATGTCGAAGTTCGCCTCCAAATATTTCATTTGGCAGGCCATCTGCTCTTGCGGACTGAGGAGTGAGCCTTTCGTGACAAAGGGCACAGTAAATGGAGAGATCTACAAATCTGAATGCCTCGAGAAGCGCCTTTTGCCGTTCTTGCAGCAGCACGACGAAGCTCCGCTATTTTGGCCAGATTTGGCATCATGCCACTATTCTAAGTGTCCTGGAGTGGTATGAGGCCAATTCTGTCCATTTTGTTCCAAAGGACATGAATCCGCCAAACTGTCTGGAGCTGCGCCCGGTGGAGCAGTACTGGGCAATGATGAAGCGGGAACTTCGGAAGAGCAAGAAGACAGTCAAAGACAAGACGGACATGTTAAGAAAATGGAAAAAAAAACTGAGAAACTGGTACCGGATGACACTGTAAAGACTTTGATGGAGGGCATCAAGCGAAAATGCGTTCAATTTCACACTCAAGGCTCCATCGATTAACTTTTCTTTTGATTTTTGAAGTAAATATATGTATAAAACTACCCTAAAATTTTGGTTTGATTTTAAACATTATAAGAAAATTGGCATGACATTTTCGGTGTCGCAATAATTTCGTGTTCGCGACAAATCGTTTTAACCCGCCGGCACTCGCGCCGTTGTATTTTGTGCAACACCTTCAGAAAATCTAGCGAAATCTTCTTTCAGCACCAGCGGCTGCTCATTCGAGAAGCCATTCGCGCGAGTGCCGGAGGGTTAATGATATAAAATATGAAAACTGTCTAGTGTGACGACTTATAATAAAAGTTTTCTTACCACTAGTGTCGAGAATTATTATAAAAGTACATAGTACAATTCAAAACAAATGAAATGCGATGTCAATATTTGTCAATAATGTGATGTTGCTATGTATCCGACGTTCGGGACGACGCATGCAAAGACGACATTTGTTCAATTATTAGGTTTTACATCAACCGACATAACCCCACAAAATGAGCCGGATGAACTTCCTTTGACAATTCTCGGTGGTTTGTTTACATGGGAATTACATGAGTTCGAATGAAACAGATGAGCACCCGTAGCACTCGAACTCACGCAACTGACAGAGTAAACAAACCACCGAGAATTGTCAAACATGAACTTCCTTCGTCATGAGTTCATTCGTGCCGTCATTGTGTAGAAATTAATACCAAAATGTAACCTTGACAGTGAATCGGATTCACCGAGGGGTCACATGTGAATGGTGCATGAAAAAAGCGTGACCATTCTATCTTGAAGTTATCTTTGACAATGCCTCATTAACCCCTAAAGAGTTCATGCGAACAAGCTTCTAATTTGGAAAAAAAAATTAATACCTGCCAATTTTCAATCAATTTTGATCGTTAGATCCGGAAAATAATGTTCTCTCTAAATGTTTATTGAAACAAGGGCGCTTCTGTAGAAGAATGTTAAGCAATTTTCATAATTTTCATGAAAAAAAAAATCGCTAAATAATGGTTGTTTTCATATTGTTGTTCCTTAACAGCGTAGTATTTTTAACAAAAGAATATAACGTAGCATACCGAAAGGCCATTTCATCTTCTTTCCCGAAACACAAAAAATTGTAAATCAGTTGAAAAATGACCGCAGTGCATCCCATAAAGTATTTTTTTTTTGCTATAAATCAAGATTTTGAGGTTGTACAAAATTTTTCATGCATCATTTTATGTTCCATTTGATGAGATCTACAACCTATACTAGGTTACTTGAAAAGTACAAAATCACCGCAGCACCGTGTATGACTTAATCTTAACGTGCACGAATAAGTTCTGGTATTTTTTGTCAGATTACCAATACAATAAAAAAACAAACTACAGTAGCATCACAGAGCATTAGAGCCGATGAATATTGAATTGAGCTAAAAGAAAAGAAGTAAACAAAGGTTAATTACTACAAAAACATGTCAAATTATACCATCTACCATAGTTGATCATGTCGAAGGTAATAAAAATAAACAAACTGATATACAAGAAACTTAGAGGCTACGGTGTCAGTTTTTGAATTATTCTACAAAACAGAGAAAAGATTGTCGTTTTTCTTCTTCTTCGCGAAAAATTACTGTCAACTAGACAGAAGTAGACCAACTGACTGGTTCGCACCCAAGACAATTTACCTCCAATTTGCTGGGGCTCGCCGATATTCACGTAGAACAGTACGTCCTTCTCGTAGCTTCCCTCCTCGATGATGACAAGCTGAATGACTTTGCTGTATTTCAGGAAAAAGGGAGAAACAGAAGAAAAATTGCGATTAATCATCGTCACCGTTGGCAGTCGGCTAGAGTTAGATATTATCATTATGACTGTCTGCTGTGTGACAATAAAATGTACCATCGATCCGAATTTTGTGTTCCTACGATGTGACACAGCTCCCTAAACACGGTTGAACGTCTTTCCGTGTGTCCGTCTATCCTATCAGTTGTACATGCCACAGCAAACATATTGTTACACAAGTTTGTTATTTATTTTTGATTGGGATAAATTTTGCACAAACAAAAACTTGTAGAGTAACACCATTTTCATGAACGTGTATGTGAGTAAAACATCATTGTCGTTTTTCACGAAGCAGCCAATATGTTTGTTACAGGCAGATTCGAAGCCTGTTGCTTCCCTCCCATGATCCACTTCGGAGCTTCCGGTTTTCGGAAACTGTTCTGGGCTATATCTAGACTGAACCCGGTAGATTATTTCGATGTCTATCATCAATCTTCTACCATTATGTATCGATAAGCTTGATGTAAGGGTACAAGGTTGCTAAAACTGACATGAGGGATGAGGGAGTGGGAGAAAACTCGGGTTGGTACAAAGTGCCAAGAGCCATTGTTGCTATTGGTGATATATTGAGAGAGGAGAACAAATTTATGACATGAAGCAAAAACGATAAATTATAACATGCAAATGTGTGGGTATGACTGTGTTTCGGTGGGTTGTAGCTATTGTAAGGAATGTCAGCTCACTTCGATGGAGATGCTTGGTTTGGAATGAGTTTCAGTGGTGCAAATTTTCATTTTCAAATGCCAACTTTCAGTTAAATCCACCATGACTCAAATTCAAAGCCTCCCTTAATCATTCACTTAAAAGTTGGCGGAATTTTCCTGACTAGTCCGTACGTCTTCATTTCAAATTGATACTTTTTCATTCACCAACCAAAGCTGTCATCTGCTATGTAGAGGTCAGTTTAGGTCAAATGTTGGCATGTTTTGCGTTTTCAAGCTTACATGAACAGTAAGAAGTATGTTCAGAGTAGTTTTGCTTGAAAAACTTAGTCAATACCCCAGTAGAGAGATATTCACAGGGTCAATTAAATTGAAAATGTTGAAAATTTGCAGCCTGGATGAGTTTACAGAATAGAAAAATTACACGCGTATGTCCGAAGAGCGTGACACTTACTTGTAAAATTATTGCAAATGGTTCTATTTCTTTTATACAATCCTGGAATTCTTTGTAACTACAGACACTTTACATACACTCACATTAGCGAACTGTCAAAAAGTGCAGCTAAACGAGCATGATGGTTTTATGCGAGGAAATGAAGAAGAAAACTTACGCAATGTTTATAGGATCTCTCGTGATGCCGGTTTATATTCATGGTTGCTAGTTTTACTGTTTTTGTCTCCGCAAGTCTGTGTGCGAGATGTTTGTATTTATAACTACACCTCTGTATAACTAACGATTTTGATTCGCTAGTTGAAATGACTGACAAATGTCCCATAAGAAAAGGTCTTAGCCTGTCGCTAAGTTAGTGTCGGATTGTTTTCGCTAAGTTAGTGTTGGAATTTCTTTTCTTACGGGACATCGGGGACGGGGTTTGCTCAGAAACACAAATTGTGTTTTCGTTTTTTGGTTGAACCGGCCCTAGCTTAGTCCTGTCACTAAATTACTGTCGGATTCTGATGAGACGAAGTCGAGTGCTAAAGCAGGGTTTTTGGACAACAACCGAACTGGTTTTGAATAATCTATTATTTCGTTTTAAATCCTAATGAATTTCGAGAATCCAATAATCCTCTAAACACGCAAGAACGCTCACGTTCCAAATCACCCCTATTCGGTGGGTACAGTTAAACTATTATTTATTGCGATATGCTCGAAGCTCGTGATTCACGTCGGCAAATATTTACATTCCAAGCATATAAATAATGGCACTACAAATCCTTACCCAACGTAGAGTAGGAATAGTATCGTCCAAAATCTGAACCTCTCGTTAACGTGAAACGTTTCCCCGCTAATTCGATGGCCGTGATTGCTCGTTTCTAGCCAATCTAAACCATCTGTCCGTGCAGCACGGTGGTGAATGCAGAATCCAGTCGTGAGCCGCGACTACGTTCAGCCCAACATCCTGAACCGGCTCATGCCGACCGACCGGTCGATTAAGTTGAAATCGCGCTGTTTTGAATAATTCCAATGTAAACAATCGACGATGCAGTTGCACATGCGAAGCAATAGCTATTCGAACCGGCTGAAACCATCATCTCCCGGCGGGACGTCGCGGTTCTGATGATGTTCAACATCATCGTTGTCAGATGAGAAAATAAACATTTTGAAACGGCAGGCGAGTTGGCAGGCAGGATGAAACCACCCATAGCCGCCAAATGCAGTTTAAATCTGTGTATGAATGTTTTTAGTGAGTACAGCGTGCGGTACAAACAACTTCTCTCACCATCCCACTTCGGTGCCGGGGAGAGTTTTGGTTTCCATGCGGTCACTGCGAGTGAAACCTGAACCGCAAAGCTAAACAGTTTGATTCAACTTGGTTTCATAGAGCCAACTGGGCAAATACACTTTTAGGAGAAAGACCGAATGAACCGATAACGGCCAAGCACAGATCACGAAACGAAAGACAGAAAAAAACTTTTCTTTTTTGTTTGTAGTCAACAGCTGTGCTTTGAGAAGAATTTACCCCTCAAAGTGAATTTTGACAGTTGGTTTTAACGCACTTATCCGAAGTTATTCGAGAAAAGTTTGCCGGTTTTGAACTAGCTCCGTAATGACTGCTGTCAAACTACACGTGGAATAGAGAAATGCACACCGTATGTTCCGAATTACCTTATTCAAGCCATCAGGTGTTCACCATGTTCTTTCTTTGTAGTTATATTTAGCTAAGAGAAGAGAAGACAATCGCATAACTAATTTGATTCAGTCCTAACCTCAATATTGAACCAGCTTCTGATTGGTCGTTTAGCCAGTCAAGAGCGTTCCTAATACTTACAAACGGGATAAAAAAAACAATGCTGCTAAATCTATTCTGGCAATTTTTCATATTGATGATTCAAACATATCGAATAAAAGTCCAAAATGATGATATAGCTACGTGTGTCGTTAAGGGAGACAAGAATAAAAATAAAGTTTAATTTTTAAATGCTGTTAGTATTATGAATTCTTGGTAAAGGTGTGATCTTTGAGGTACAATTATTTTCAGCAATTGTGAAAAGCAAGCAAAAGAAATCTGGCACTGATGAACTCTTGTTGTCTTTAGATTTATGGCAGAGCCTAGTACAGAAAATTACGCCATTAGAGCAAGAAGCCTGTTGTCGTCTCTTCTCTTAGGTATTTAGTGTGCTTGCTATTGCCCGATGACAAATGCAACATAATATGACACACTCAAGTCCACCAGCATGTCTCCTGGCAAAGACATACTTGTCCCTCTTTACCGTGAGAACCGAGTGATTCGTAGTTATGCTGCCTAAGCTCGACCCCCATCAGCAGAAGACAAAAGTTAAGCCCGTAAGGTATTAAGCCTGTTCTAATGACTCTGCCACTTCTAGTTTTCCGATCTGTATACTTCAAATCTTTGCTCCCACTTGAGTACCTATGGCTCTAAATTTTGATTACTTTCCCTACCCAGTAATCTCTAGCTTATTGAATATCGTTAAAATGTAATAAACAAAGACGGCAAACAATTCCATTTGTTTTCAACCAAGAAACTGTATTAGTGTTCGTGAAATCGGTTGACAAGAGCTCAATTGCTCACGTCTGTAGACTCTCTTTTGTCATTTTTTTCGAAGCAAACCCTCTAGTAAGCGTGTGGTCAAGAAGACGAAGATATATCCAAACGAATAGAATTTTAACGTACAGTCTCGGTAATAAAGTGCCCATTTCAGTATTTTTTTGTAATTCATATCAAAAATGCTACATTAAAACAAATTAAAATTGAAAAAATCACAGAAAAGAGTCCATTTCTATTCATTGATTATCGAAGAACAAATGATCGGCAGTTAGTCTTCGCCTTCAATATCTTTGTAGGTGTTTTTCTTATACTGTCCAGAAGGTTTTTCAAGTGTTGCTCATCTTCAAAGGTCCTCTCAAAGGCTTCGAAGTAGTTTTTCTTCTTTGTTATTTCGGTTTTACCGATGCGAGCATCGAGAATGGACCCTAAGTTTTCGACGGGATTCTATTTATATGTTACATTCAAAACCTCAGTTTATGATTAAACGATAATCGCAAAGTGCAATTATTTTGGAATAATTCAATGACGTCGATTAGAATTGAAGGTAGACGCGCTACGGCGAAAAGTAGTGAGCCTTACTAGCTACAATATGTGAGCGGGAAAGTTATGATTTAAGTTGTACTATTTAGTTCATTTTCTACCTCCTTCCGAACTAGACTCAATAAACGAGTGTACAAAACGGATTTGGACAAAAAAGGAAAATATTACAAAGAACCGTTTTTTTATTCCTACAGCGAGGATGCAACAGCAGTGAACCTCAAGTCAATTTGTATGCTTAGAATCAGCAATATCTTGATTGATTTCGGCGAAGCGGAATGTTTATTGGAAGAGAATATGTGGCTTTTTCTGAAGATGGATGTCGACTTTGTCCAGTTTCATCACATCAGAAATGTTGCACATCACATCATTTTTGATAGATAGGACATTTGTTTGCTAATCTTCAGCGAAATATTTCCCGAATCGCTGCAAACAATTGCAGCTTTCACTGAGATCTTAGCGAAAACTGAATATGCCGACTGGTCGGCTGTACAAATCTCGACAAAAATTGCACAAAATGCTGAGATTTTTCTCAAATTAACATAATTTTAGGCTTACTTGTCTCAAATTTGAAAAAGTCTTAGAGTGCCATGGAGAACCATCCCACCATACATCTGTTTACACCTTGTCAATGATAGGGGCCCCTTAGTTGTGGCCAGGGGCGCCGAGTTGTCTTAAAATGGCCCTGGTCACAAATGGGGTGCTTCGTTTCCGCTCGAGAAAATTGTCTGCCAAATAGTTTTCATTGTTTTGTGACAAATTTAGACATCTTGTGCTTTCGTACCTTCCCAGTCAGGGACGTCGAACTTATGACGGACAGTGAAGAAAAGGAATCCAAGAAACTGCTGAAAAGCTGCTTACGAGACAATGCGGTTTCGTAAACAGCTGAATGCAGCTTCCGTGCACGCTAGTTCCCCACTGTGTTCTGCCGTCAATCGCTGATGTTCTTACGCCTTCATTTTCGCAATGATTTCTCAATTGTCAGTGAAACCTACACAATGTAAACAATACACATTGAACTGATTTCATCCAAAATTTTAATAGAAAATACCCAATGGAAAAAGTCACTGTAAGTCGAATGTGATGCAATTTGATTCCGTACAGACTTCGTGGCCATTATTTCAAAAGAACGCATATTATTGTCCACAATTAGTTTTTTGGCATCCTTGATTTTTTTTTGCAATTGGGTCACAAATGTATTAATTAATTGTGCATTTCTCGACCGCTTTTTCTTTAATTTTGAGCATGAAAATAAAAAATAATTTAAATATTTTAAATGTTTTCTTACTGTTCAGTATTAAAGGAATAGTTTCTCTATTAATTAATAAATTGAACACCTTACAAATTTGTTTCGATAAAACAGGTGATCGAAGCCAATAATATCATTATCGATTTCGTACATTTTTCAGTGATACAAGTTTAACATGCTGGCTTTTACAGTGGTCTGTTTGCGATTTTTTATCTATGAATTTATTACTTTGAGTGTCTGTGACTAAAGGGTGTCCCACACCAAATTGCATCACGGAAGAAGCGCTGTTGAAAATAATTAGTTGGGAATTTTTTCTTGAAAATTTGGGTGAAGGTAGTTTAGTGTATACTGTTTACACTGTATTTTTATCGCTGTCTATTTCTTGAAAATAGGCGTCACCCGCAAAACAACGTTGCGAATTGATTTTGCGCAAATACCTGGAAAATCCTCAAATCTCTCATCGGGACATTGGAAAACAACTCAGAATCGTGCAGTCAACGGTGAGCCGTGTGATTAAACGTCCCTACTAAACTCTGAGCATCGAACGGAATGAGAAATACTTTCAGAATAGATATTCTATTGGAGATTAGGATCACAAGCGTGTAGTGAAAGCGTTTAAGCGGAATCCCAATGCTTCGGTCAGGAATGTGGCCAATAAGATGAATCTATCCAAGTATTTCGTTCAGAGAGCCAAGAACCGAAAGGGACTACATACGTACAAAATGCAGAAGGCTCCAGAATGTGGAGAATGGCAAAATATGGTGGGAAAATTGCTGACAAAGCCTCATTATCTCATCATGAATGATGAGACTTACGTCAAGACGGACTTCCGGGGCTACTGTTCTTCACCGCCCAGCACAAGTTTGATGTTCTGGAGGAAGTAAGGAAGCATAAACTTCAGAATTTGCTAATAAACACATAATTTGGCAAGCGATTTGCTCTTATGGCAAACGTAGTGCGCCGTTCGTGACAAGCAGGACTGTAAATGGGGTGATCTACGTCAAGGAATGACTACAGAAGCGTCTGCTACGTCTGTTGAAGTAACACGAGGGGCTTACGATATTCTGGCCGGATATAGCTTCGTGCTATTATTCAGGGGCATGACCCCCCCCCCCCCTCAACGCACTGGAACTAATGGCCATCGAAAAATAATGGGCAAATATGAAGCAGGCACTACTGAAGTAAAAAGTAGATTTCCGTATAGAAGAAGCTGCAGCCAGATGTTGTACAGAATCTAATGAGTGAAGTTAAGCTTAAGTTGCGAGCATACTGTTATACTATTAAAGTTGCATGAAATAAAAGCATACTAATGGGTTATATTTTATTTTCTGAAAGATTGAAAAGGTCGGTCCACTAGATAATTTTCAATAGCGTGATGAAATTTGATGAAGAACACATTTCGTCTGGCAATTAATTGAGAGGAAGATGCTGCTCAAATTTACCGGAATTTGAGTTGAAATAACCGATTCTTTGAACTATTCTACTCAGCATTATGCAACTTTAAACACCTGTGGGATTAAAATCTGCCCAAAGCGGAAAATTTATTGAAACCACAACAAACCTGGGTGCATGTTTTTTTTTGTTTCGATATACCCGTGAAACTTGTCAGCCGTCAAATTACAACGCGTCTCCCTCAAGGGAGTGAATCAAACCACTCGTAGCTGTGAGCCTGTAGTACAATAAGCCCACACATTTGCGAAATCTACCTTTCCAGCGCTCAACCTGTGCTGCCTGTGCTTGACGTGGAATGCAAATAGCATCAGTTTCAGTACCTATATACCGTGTCCTGCCCGATATCCTGTTTCGGTCGGTCGACGTGATGTTCGTGTCAAATTGCGGATAAACGGGGCCCGTTTCGATAGTGCTGCAGGGTTGTATACGCGATCGCTTGCTTGCAGGCGGACTTTCGATTGAAGCTAGAATGTGTTACTTTGTGTTCCGATTAATCGAATAGAAATTGATGGGTTTGATCTGAATACGATTAGGTGTAAGTGACGTGATGGATATTTGTTTTATGAAATAACTGTTGCGTTGTATAATAATGATTGTCTCCTTTATCTTATGTTACTTACAATTTTATGTATATCAATATAAGTTACAATCGTGAAAACATGTATTTTGCCATTTAGAATAAGCGTTTAAGTGATTATTGAAAATTAATATAAGTAATAACCATGCAACTCCATTGGTAGTTTTTGCATGACTAGCTTCTACTACGTTCACACTAAGAGTTGAAACGTGTTTAATGCTATCTTGATGCCATTTTTCTTGCTTTATTATATTTATTATAATGTGTTTTAACTATGTAGTGAACATGGTATTAGTCGTAGTCATGATCTTAGTTTAAAATAAGTTAAATTCCACTTCTTCTAAATTTAAATAGGATTTGAAGCAAACAAATGAAAACATAAAAATACGTTAAAAGCTAACGCTACGTAAAGTGTTAAATAAACACACCGAACAGAAAAAAAAAATTTGATTGACTTAATACGCTCCATTGTACGGATGGGAAGAAGACGGTCTGTTTACGAAGACTTACGATCGGATGTGCCACTAGAGCCGTGGGGCTCGAATTTCAATCACTCCTGCAACGAACAGTGTACGACAAAAACGGATAAAGCTACAGCAAGGACTTGTTCTACACGGCAATGGAAAATCGGAAATTCATATGCAGCAGTGAAACAAAATTCACAAGAAACTGCATCGTGCCGATGTTGCAATTTTATTATCAGTTTCATCATTTATAAGCCAACACATATACGGATAGGTAAAATTTATGAGTATGCTTATTCCTTTGTTTAGGAGCAACTTCGGACTTGCTTCATAGCAACTCACAGTGAAGTCTATTACTGAATTTTCACATTTTCGGTAGACGAAGTAAAACTTCTAGGAAACCCCTTCGTGGGATCGTCCACTTTGACAGGGCTAACAGTTTTACTGAGTCTGGTTGCTGGCACCCGCAGAAGATTGCTGCACGGGGTGGGATTTTAAAACGGTTGCAACCAGAAATGCGGGATACAGGGGAAAGGGAAACATTTGAATAACTTTTCGAGTGGTATTTTCAATGGTGTTGGAATTTTTTGAAATGTACGTGCAGAAGTTGAACTTTGTTGGAAGGGATTTGAAATTAATTCAACTGACACTGTTTAAGCAACATACTCGGTAAAAGCAAATCTCCAAAATTCAAATCCTGCAGCAACGTGCGCTAATATTAAAGTTAGCACGAACCTAATGCCCTAGCATAAGAACTTCAAATGACTGTCATTATATTCGACAAACGATATTGTATCAGAAACTTTGGTGTGTTTTTTCAATGACTAGAAAATTTAGGAAACAACAATTGGACCCCAGAAACACGCAAGCACATTTCTATGCAAATGTGTTCCTTCTAATACATATATACGGCAGAACCTGTAGCGGCCAACCAACAATCAAAGCATTCTTTGTTGGTATTTTAACATTCTCCCCCATCGGAACCAACCTCAATTTAAAGGAAAATCACTGCGGCAAGGTTCGATATAATAAAGCTTTTCCTCCACCCTGCCTACTGTTCTTGCTATACCACACACGGCCACCGCACAGTGGTTTAAAACGCGAAAAACGTGATCGTTTTGAATAACTTCGAAATGGTTAGTTATAGCGATATACTATCTTCGGAAGAATTTATGACAATGAGACGCCCCATCTTTATAAGTCAAAAGTTTGATGATTAATCCTCCTATAAGTGAGATTCAAAATTTATTTCTCATATAATTAGAGATAGCATATTGGTGTATTCTGCAAAGTTGTAGTAAATTCTTCTACAAGAAACTTTACTGAAGGTGGTAATAGTCTATCTTTAATAGTCTTTGAGATATAGAGCATTATTAGAGGAAATACCGAAAAAATCATTTTTTTCATTATAATTCATTCTTTCCAAGATTTTTTGGAAGTTCAAAATGTTCTACAAAACTATCACAATTATTGAAAAACAAAATTTTGGTGAAGAAAGCAACTTAATATGTTGAGCAGATTCTGAGATATTCACGATTTTTATTCGAAAAATAGCCTACTTTGCACTCAAATAATTCATGAACGGGCAGACCATTCTATATGTATTTGAAAGTACAAGAAAGATGCTGCAAGATTCTGTATGAATCACTTGTATCCGGTTGTATCCATGGCTCTGGTAGCTGGATTTAAAGAATATCATTTATTAGTCTAATATCTTGATTCGAAACATATTCGGTAAAGCTGTTGAGATAAAGTGGTGGTACCTTCGGCAAAGTGTCGGGGAATATTCTTCTTATAAACATTGCCGAAGACACCATTTTGCCATCTTTACTAGTTTCTTAGATACGGTGCAATGTTTATGGAAAGCCCACTAAAAGCAATTCCTTTGGTAATCGCGCATGCTTTGATTACTTGTTTAGCATTGTCACTATATAGCGTTACGTCAGACCTCGTAAGCAACAAAACTAGTTGATTGGATCGAATGATTCAAATTTGCAGTAATCGCGATGGTGGACAATACCAAAAAATTTTAAAAGGCTTTCTTTCATATAACAATACAAATTCAACTGTCAAGTCGTTCATAGCAAACGTAAACGGTTTGCTTATATTAATGTTCCAAGTCCTGGTACTACATTCTATTGTGGAACTTGACCTTTTGTGTTGACAAACATTGCAACCGATTTCAGAGCTAATACACAGCCTACTTATACTTAAAATCGTTCCTTGTTAGGATTCGACTATATGGCTCATAAGACAACGCATTACTCTCTGTACCACCGAACAATACACTGTATCTAAAAACCAGTCAAGACAGAAGGCTGCTGTCTTCGACAATGTCTCTTGTGAGAACATTCCACATAGAATGCCGAACATAGTCCCACTTTATCTCTTCAGTACACCGAATATGTTTCGAATCAAGATATTAGACTAATAAATGATATTCTTTAAATCCAGCTACCAGAGCCATGGATACAACCGGATACAAGTGATTCATATAGAATCTTGCAGCATCTTTCTTGTACTTTCAAATACATATAGAGTGGTCTGCCCGTTTTTACCCGTTCATGAATTATTTGAGTGCAAAGTAGGCCATTTTTCGAATAAAAATCGTGAATATCTCAGAATCTGCTCAACATATTAAGTTGCTTTCTTCACCAAAATTTTGTTTTTCAATAATTGTGATAGTTTTGTAGAACATTTTGAACTTCCAAAAAAATCTTGGAAAGAATGAATTATAATGAAAAAAATGATTTTTTCGGTATTTCCTCTAATAATGCTCTATATCCCAAAGACTATTAAAGATAGACTATTACCACCTTCAGTAAAGTTTCTTGTAGAAGAATTTACTACAACTTTGCAGAATACACCAATATGCTATCTCTAATTATATGAGAAATAAATTTTGAATCTCACTTATAGGAGGATTAATCATCAAACTTTTGACTTATAAAGATGGGGCGTCTCATTGTCATAAATTCTTCCGAAGATAGTATATCGCTATAACTAACCATTTCGAAGTTATTCAAAACGATCACGTTTTTCGCGTTTTGGACCACTGTGCACCGGTAGCACAAGTTCAACGAAATGTGAAAACTTTTGTTGCCTGTGCTTAAAAACTGATTTCGATCCCGCTCCCCAACTGTACGGTTTGGGAAGGGGAGCAAAGAATTTTATGATACTGTTATAGTTAAATGTATAGCCAACAAAACCAACAATATTATAACTGATAAAGATTAGTCGACGTGTGGTGAGGGGTAGGACACGATAGTCGATATTCTCTTGCGAAACTATGTTGCATGTTGCCTTTCCATTAGTTATGATGGAGAAATCCAAAAGTTGATGGCCTTCAAGTCAATTCGAATCAAGACTGCCAGTTACCCAGCAAAGCAAAATGAAAATTTTGAAAATTCAGTGCTATAATCAATCTTAATAGATCACTTCGTTGACTAACATTATTCGACTGAACGGGGACGAACGAGCTCAGTACTCTGCCCTTACCGATTGATGGAGCTTTCACTCGACTCATTACTCCATAGAAAAAATAAACCTTTCCACCATTAGTATTTTACGATAATTGACATATGGATTTTTATTGAGTGCCGTTTCGGGCTCTGACCGAATCACGAAAGAGTGTTGCATGTTTCACGTGCAATTGAGTCGCGACCACGGAAGGCGGTTTTCCCCTCTTAGGCCCGAAAGACCAAACCGGACAGGACGGATGAAACCGTAAGTCGCTGCTACTGTTACACGTATATTATAAGGGTAAGTGAGGCGCATTATGCCGACGACATTGACCTTGTTTTCGCTTTGAATAGTTTGCAAAGTGGAACACAGTCTATGCAATCGGTATGGGAAGTTTCCTGCCGAGGCAGATATGCAGGGCTGGCTGACCTATTGCCAAAGCCGTTCACTAACAGTGAATCGATAAAGGGCTGCGTGGGAAGCCTTCAAAGAGCACGTTACTTGTTTTATTCATATTTGACTGGTTATTTAGGAAATTATGGCAGTAGGTTTTGTTTCCTCCGATATGGTATCTTAAGAATTTTTTGGGTGGCTGGGAAACTAGACATTAGGGAGCGCAAATGTGCAGCAATTGAGGTATTACTGATAACATAATCGAACACTATTTGATACGCAGATGTCATTAACAAAAAGGACAAAGAGAAGTAATCCCAGAACAATGCCTCGGAACTCTGGGCGTTATTTAAAAACTTTGACTCTTCGGTTTGACGATTGAAGCTTGTGATGTGATTCATGCTATGATTCGAGTTGAAAATCCGAGTCTTCATCATTTTGATCTCGAGATCATAAGAAAAATATCAAAATAGAACGTAACGATTTGTCCAAGTAACATGCTAATCAAGTATACAGTGGCGTAGTAGCGGGGGGGGTTTTGGGGACGAAACCCCCCCCCCGAAATATTTTGGAGAAATTTGAAAAAATTAATATGTTAAACAAAAATATGCCTAATATTTTAAATGAAATTCTCAAAGTTTCATTTGCAAAAGTTATCTTGTAAAAAAATTTCCTTGTGGTGAAAATTGGCTGCAGACTCGACACCTACCTGTCGGCACGTTGTGGAGGCTAGCTCAACCGCCGAGGACTATAACGAGTAGATCACGGCGAAGCGAGGAGCTAGGAGCTTAATGGTTCACGAAACGGATATCGGTACCGAGAGAAATTTCGCCACATTCTGTAGTCCTTGACTGACGGCGAACATGGACTGGAGAGTGTGAGGGAAGTATCCCCATAGAGGCCACCAGGCGATTCGCTACCGCATCGGTCAATGGAACCCTGCTGCAGCACGAAGAAGGACGGGCGGCAAGCTAAAGTCGAAGACGAAAGCCTTTAACGAAAACCTCTTTGTTGAGTTACTTCGGCGAACAACGGAATCAAATACGTTGATACGGCTGACGGCTAACAAGAAGGATTGTGACGGCTTGTGACGTTACAATGTCACGAAAACTAGGGCCATGTAGTAGACGGCGTGCAGCTTACTGGTTAAATGAGTAACTCAGTATGCTATACGCTGCTTGTCGTAGATCCAGAAGGCGGGCTCAGAGCGCAAGATCGGAGAGTGAGAGAGGAGCGCAAGCGACGTATCTAGAAGGTAGGGACTCTTTAAAACAGGAGATCAAGCTTAGCAAGCCAATTGCCATAAGTAGCTGTGCTGAGAAATAAACGCCAGTCCCTGGGGGACGCGTACTGAGTCGTCATGACGAAGATGAGGGTCCGTCGACACCAGCTGAAATATGCCCGGGTAAGCTAAAGATAATCGTTGAGGGTCTCTTCCCGAATCACGATTCAACTACCTGGTCACCGACACCGTACGGCGAAGAAGAAGGAGGTAACACAGTCGAGTGGCAAGTGACTAACGACGAGCTCAAAGACGCGTCGATGTGACTAAAATCAAAGAAAACCCCTGGTCCGGATGGAATACCAACAGCGGCACTGAAAGCTGCGATCCTGGCATATCCGGACATGTTCAGACATGCTGAAGTCTTTAGACGATAGTAATCCCCGAAATGAGGAAGGTGCAGAAACTGATGTTGCTGCCAAAGTCAGGGAAGTCACCGGGCCATCCAGCCTCGAATAGACCAATGCCGCAGCGTGGCATAAAAGAATGAGCCAGATCCTGAAGAGCTACTTCCAGAGTAGAGCACTGCTGTACCAGACGAACAAAAGGGCAGAAGGCAATGCGAGTCGCAGCGGGCGTTACTCAGGGCTCCATTCTCTGTCAAACACTTTGGAATGGGATGTAAGATGCACTGATAACATAAATTCGTGAATATAATAAATCATGCAATGCACGAATTCATTCGTCGTTTTCTGCAACGAAGTATTTTCGTGCATTGTAAATAGTAAGTTTCGTTCATTTCATGAACAAGAATGGCCGTATGGTGAGCGAAAGCTTTCGTAAATTTTACACATTTAATGTACACTGCACGAATGATATCGTTGATAACGATATTATTTTTCGTGAATGAAATGAAATGTTTTTATTTTAATAAACGTTTGTGTATATTACGAACGATTTCGTTGGTCGCACGAAATCTTTTCGTTTATCTTAGAAAAGTTTTCGTATTTATTGGCCTCTTATTGTTTTCAGTCGATCTTTTAAGATCGATGTTTTTTTTATTTAAAAAAATCTATCTGGCCAATACGATTTTATTGTGATTCGAAGAAATGGCCGCTTGATGAACGAAATTTTCGTTTGTTTTAATAAACGTTTATGTATATTACAAACGAATTTGTTGGTTGCATTTTATCTTTTAGGATCGATGTTTGACAACACCGATATCGCTCTGGCAGAGAAAAACTCAAAATTATTCATACAAAATCAATGAGCAGTTCGCGACGGCTCAACTGATTCTGTACTGCTCCAGATTCTGAATCAACTGGAAGCGAAAGAGGTTCTGGAAATCTTCCTGCAACCGGCGGACACGACTACGACTACTAAATAGTCAGACAACAACAATTATCTGACGAATAGCAACAATGGCTCCATATTGCTCTTTTGACGTGGACGGTTTGACGAATGGTGCTCGTAAATATTATAAAGATATTCGTATATAACAGCGAACGACTCGTTTGCTGAATGAAGCTGTTTCGTAATAAACTAACGAAAGTCATTTCGTGGTTTTCACGAAAAACTCGTAATAAAAAACAAAAGTGTTTCGATAGAACTACGAACGATTCATCATATGTACGAAAAATTCGTATATTTTATGAAAGTTGTTTATACGAAATCAATTCCGAGAGATTTACGAATATGTTCTATGTGGGGTCTTAACACTGCGGCTGCCCAGGAAAGTGAAAATCGTTGGTTTTGTGGACGATGTGTCAATAATGGTGAGACACTTGAAGAAATGGAGGTATCGGTGACGGAGACAATAGATGCGATCGAGAGCTGGATGAACGGGTCAAGCTGCAAATAGCTCACCACAAGACGTTGTTGTTGGACAGCAACTGCAAAGGGGTTCAGCGGATACAGATCACCATCAAAGGGCATGTGATTGCATCGAAGCGTGCACTGAAGCAATTGGGAGTGATAATCGACAACTGATTGAGCTTAAACAACCACGTTGATTACACATGCGAAATGTCGGGTCTTCATCTAGTATTTAGTCATGGATACTGCTTGGGGTGCGGCGCTGAAAACCAAGTGAAACCGCGAAAAGCTGAACAGGACGCTTCGACTACTGGTCGTACGAGTTGCGATTGCGTACCGGAGGCAGTATGCCGTGATGCCGAGATGATCCCCATCTGCATTACCCTGACGGAGGATATCAAGTGCTACAATCAATGAAATGTCAGAAACGTGAGGAAGATGATGAGAATCGATTCGATGATGACGTAGCAGCAGGAATGGGATAATACGGAGAAAGGAAAGTGGACCTACTGGCTCATCCAAACCTGTCGACGTGGGTCAATAGAATGCACGGAGAGATGACCTTCAACCTGAAACAGCTTCTACCGAGCCACGGCTGCTTAAGGAGTATCTTCATCGGTGTGGGTACGCAACGTCAACACTGTGCCTGGAGCGTCTTTGAATGTCCGGGGTTTCAAGTATTTGAATGTCCGAGGAGAGTCTTTGAATGTTCGAGGTTTGAAGTGACGTGCAGGGAGCTACTTAAAATGGGAGAACCGGACATCAACCCGGATAATGTAGCCTACAGAATGACAAGCGACGTAGAGACGTGGAACGCAGTAAACAGAGATATGATGTAGATCAGTGATTCTCAACCTGGGGTCCGCGGGCCCCAGGGGGCCGCGAAGTCATTGCTGGGAGTCCGCGAAGAAAAATATATTTTCCGAGTGCATATTGAAATTTCAAATCTTGTTTCCTAACAAATTGAAAATAACATATTGATAGCATACAAAATTGATGTTTATCTGTGGGGGTCCGCAGCAACCCAGTGTGATATCTAAGGGGTCCGTGGTACGAAAAAGGTTGAGAACCGATGATGGCATGACCGTCTTACAGCGGAATAGACATCGAACAACGATTTCGGGAGAGCAATCACCGCCAGGGAACTCTCCGCAGGTATAAGCTAGATCCACCGCCGAGGACTAGTCGAGTAGACCGCAACAGAGCAGCGAGTATGAGTCGTCGAAACGCCAGCGAACCGGACGTCACGCTCCATGCGAATTCGCCGGACCGACCACGGCTCCCCAGAATCGATATTGGGAAAACTTTTTTCGCCAGGGAACTTTCCGTTAGCGTAAGCTAGATTCACCGCTGGGGACTAGACGGATTAGACATCAATGAGACACCACTAGTCGCGGGTCATCGGCGCACCAGTGCACCGGATACCCAGCTTCACCAGAATCGCCGAACTGAACTCGGCACCTAGCTGATTGGCTCGATCTCGGGAGAACTTCTCTCGCTGGGGAATTCTCTGTCGGAGTAGGTCAGGTCCATCGTCGGGGACTAGACCGAGTTGTTCGCGAACAAGTCGAGGACTGAATGGACCATCAAGGAAGTAGTGCTAAATGGCCCAAGAAGAGAACTAAATGGCTTAAAGGAGTTGCGGTGCTAAATGGCACCGGTTACGGAGTCAAAGGGCTCAAGAAGTTGTGGTACTGAAACCAAATAAGAATCGGTATCGGGAGAACATTTTTCGTCTGGGACCTCTCCGTCAGCTTACAGTCAGATTCACCGCCGGGAACGAGACCGCGTAGACCGCGACGATACACCACCAGTCGCGCCGGGGCTCCAGCAAACCGGATGCCCTACTCTACCGGAATCGCCGAACTGACCGCAGCACCTGGCTGGTTGGCTCGAACTTCTCTCGCCGGGGAACTTTTCGTCGGTGTAGGCTAGATCTATCGTCGGGGACTAGACCGAGTAGTTCGCTAACCAGTCGGAAGATCAACGAGGAAGTGGTACTGAATGGCACAAGGGAACTGAAGGGCTCAGTAAATTAGACAGTCTGAAGTTTGCCGCCCAGATTGTCCTCGTAGGGGAAGAGCATTTATTCTCTACCAACAGCTAGTTTTCCTACCTTGACTACCCAAACCTGTTCCCTGAGTTGTTGGTTTTTTCATATATATACAAAAAAAATTTCATGTCCCCCCCCCGAAAAATTTTCTTACTACGCCACTGCAAGTATATTTATATAATACACTCGGTTTGTTGTCGTCAGTCGTATTTTAAGCATTTCCAACTTTTTTCTAGCACATGTGGCCTGTGTTAAGCTAAAGAGGACAAAGTGCCATATTGAGATACATGCTCGTAAAACGCTATTGCATCCAACATAGCACTAGTAACACCCACATCTATTATTTTTTTAAAACACAAATAGTAAACGAAAGCAAGTAAGTGATACTCAACCCCTTCATGCCCATGTTGTGTGTGGACAACAACGTTTTTGAACAGCTATAACCTTTGATTGAGGCAAAATCTGTTCACAAAAACAAGAAAAACTAATAAATCTGACTATTACCTTTCCTTTGGGTACTAACACTTACAAGAATCAGCTCTAGAACTGAAGTTATTGCAATTAGTCTGATTGGATTCCGATGGTGTAGTGCTGTCAGGGACAGTTTACGTTAACGACGGAAAATGAATTTTTCATATATCTTCGTTGTGTTGCAATGTTATTGAAAATTACCCAAACTTATCAGTTTAGACTGTCTTTGGTTACGTTTCCACGCAATTGGACTATTGTAAATATTCTAGAATTGTATTGAGCAGCTTCTAACACTGCGAGGGAAGCACTTATATTTACGATAAATGGCTTTTCGTGTTTCTCAACCCCACCGTTTTCAAGGAAAAATAGTTTTGAAACCTTACATCCACTAGAAAAAAGTTGGACATAAAAGGGTTAACTTGCTGTGTTAATGGTAAGTTATCTAAAAATGTAGTTGAAATACTAGAAAAAAATATGGCACTCAGTTCGGTTTGTCCTGGCCATATAGGGTTCCAAAACTATCTCCCATTAAAACTGGAAAGGTCGAGTAATACAAATAACCCATTTTGATTTAGATAGGTGCTTCTTTCACAGTACTAGAAGGTGCACAGGTTACTTGCCGATGTTCAATATAATTCTCCTGGAATATTGACAATAATTCAATTCCACGGGAAAGGTGGTCAAGAAAAGATACATTAAAACTTCAATTTTCACTGAAATTACACCTGGCAGCACTGTTCCAGCGGAATCGAATCAGACCAGTAGCAATAACTTCAGTTCTACGAGTAATAATTTAAACCATTACTTTTCAAATGAAAGGTAATAGTTCCAGTTATTAGCCTTCTTTGTTTTTATCAGCAATACTTGCCTAAATCAAGAATTATAGTTGTTTGAAAACGTTATTGTTTATAAACACAAACCAAAATCGTGGGGAAAGGTTATAAAGATGCATGATAAAAGACGTAGTTTTTAAGACATCGCTCAGAAAAACCGCTATACTTTTGCACTGTCAGCTGTTTTATTCGGTTCGAGGAACTTTGTTAGCCAAGCTTCTGACAAGACTCCCATATTGGCAAAACATTTATACAAAGGAGCGATTCGCGTTGAATCCACTGTCTTTTGGACGAGTATCGTTTGAAGAAACGGCACTTCACCCAAAAGATTGTTAAGCTGAATGGTCACGTTCGGTCGAATCTCACTAGTCCGTTTGATCGAATGGCTGTTTAGACGAATGGTCGTTTGAATAGATCACCGTTTTTACTTATAGTCTTATTTCAAAGATTGAGTACGTACCGCCATTTTCCTATTTGGTCGAATAGCTCCTTACACGATGTTACTGGGAACTTTATGTACTGTATTTTACCAATAATGATTCTATCATTAGCATTTATCTCAAGCAAACGTTTGCAGCACTTCTATCGGCTTCTTCGGCAATTTTCTTCCAGTAACTGGACATTGCCAAGGGGAAAGAGTACTGAGTGGTTATTGCATGAACGAACTAGTGGAACCAGTGGAAGAATAAATACCATTGGACTGGTTAGATGGGTCTTATCTACGAGAAGGAATTCGAGTATAATGATTATTATTGAGGCATAAACAGCCGTGATCCGCATAACAGTCCCATTTGCTATGGGTTTCCTATGCAGATGGGACAGTTATGCATATCACGGCAGTAAAGACCCTCAATGTTGCCTATAAGGTACTTCTCCGAGTTTTATTTAGCAGACTGCACTGCTTTGTTGGCGATTACCGCAGCGATCGATCGATAAGAACGGCCAACGACGGACCAGAAATTGACTAATCCTGGATAAATGCCGGGAATAAAAATTGCGGACTCACCATCTGTTTGTGTATTTCAAGGTGAAGTACGATTCTGTGGCACCATATTTTCCCAAATGTCATATATCAAACTATAGCACCTACACATCTTTCATCTTCAAGTCCTTGTAAACACGGCAGCAGGTTGATGCTATCTACACTGACTTCTCCGCTGTCTATCACAAGATAGCAGTTATCAAGCAATGCAGGCTTGGATTCAGTGGCTATTTTCTGAATTCTGGTAGATTTACCTGTAATAGAGCCAAATAAACACTGCGATCGACTGGAATCTGAAACAATTGATGGCGAAACTTCAGATACTAGTTTTGACGATTATACTGAGGCAGATTCTGGGGAAGTTTTAGATTTTGAAATAGGAAGAAGATCGCAAAGAACGACTAGACGCCCAAAATATTTGAATGATTTTGAAACAAGTTTTGCCGTTTAAGCCCCTTTTGGGCAGATTTCGCAAAATATAAATGATTTAAAAAGGCGTGCTGATTGGCCGTTATGGAGAAATGCAAGATGAATTTAAATCGTTGAATGAAAACATCACATGGACTTTAATTAGCGATATTCCTCCTGGAGGAAAAGCTATCAATTCATTGTGGGTGTTTAATATCAAAGACGAAGAAGGTACTCCACGATGTAAAGCTAGACTTGGGGCAAAAGGTTGTTCACAACGACCAGGGATTGATTATTGTGACACTTTTGCTCCGGTCGCCAGAATGACGACAATTCGGACAATGTTATCAGTAGCGGTTAAGCAAAATCTGGCAGTGCATCAAATGGATGTAAAAACTGCCTAATTAAATGGGAATTTGAACGAGGAAATTTTCATAAGATTGCCGATTGATGAAAGCGGTAACGCAAATTTGTGCAAATTGAACAGAAGTATTTATGGATTGAAGCAAGTTGGGAGAAGTTGTAATTTGAAGTTCAATGAAGAGATAGCAAAACTCGATTTTAAAAGACTTAACAGTGTTTATATATTTCAATTGGGAAGATATATGTCATTCTATATGTTGATGATATTCTAATAATTGGTAAAAAGTTAACTGAAATAAAGAGAAACTCTCGGAACATTTTAAGATGAAGGATTTAGGAGAAGTGAAACATTTTTTAGGCCTAGAAATCCTTCAAGAGTCAAGACTCATTAATTGTGAAAATATTAAACAAATTTGGGATGAAGGATTGTAAGGCAGTCGCTATTCCAATGGATGCCGGTTCTAAGTGGAAAAAGGCATCAAAACTATCTGAAGAACATTTCTCGCGTGTTTTTTGTAATCGGCCAATAAGCATGCTGTCAAAATTCACTTTGAGAGAAAATTCCGGACAAACCGTAGCTCGCCGAGAATGGACGTTAACATTTTATGAAAAAGAAAAGTTTTCTCTTTCGTCTGCTGTTGTGATTTATAATCGGCGAATAATGGTTTTTCCAGAATTTCCTCTCAAAGTGAATTTTGACAGTAGGCTTATTGGTCCTTTTCAAAAAACAACGCGAGATTTCAAACTAGGATTACTAGGATGTCTACAATACTGTTATTTCTCGACCGGACATTGCTGTATCAGTTAATATATTAAGTCAATTTCAGAGTTCTCCGAGAAATGAACATTGGGGTGGATTGAAACGAGTCCTAAGGTATCTTCAAGGCACCAAGAAAACGCGCCTGATCTACTGCCGAGACAAATTGGATGTACCTTTGGAAGGTTATGCAGACGCGGATTTTGCAAATGATGACGAGGAGCGGAAGTCCAATTCTGGCAACCTATTTATGGTTTTTGGCAACGCAGTATCCTGGAGTAGTAAACGACAGCAGATTGTCAGCCTATCAACAAGAGAAGCTGAACTGGTGTGTTTCTGCCATGCAACTAAAGAAGGGATATCAACTTGCTGATATGTTCACAAAAGCTCTCCTGAAAGTAAAATTTCAAAAATTATTTAGTTTGTTAGGAATAAAAAATTGGGGGGAAGTGTTAGAATTCAATATTTTCATTCTCTGTCATTCATTTGTATTCGGATTTCAGCATTGGCTATGATGAAAGAGGAAACTAACATACAGAGTAGAAGTTATGCATCGCTAGAGGAATACAGCGTACAGTATAGAGTAGGGCTAGTAAGGAAACGATTTGCATCTTGCTTTCGAGTGACGTCAAAGGTTGTATCAAATATAATCTATTACGAAATCGAAAAGCTTTATTTTTACTTGCTGGTGGTGGATAACACCTCAGCATTTTGGTAAGGTTGTATTTTCTCCTGGTGAAATTTTTCACGGAGATACTATCCGTTCGGAGAAGATTTTTTGGAGGGATATCCTCAAGAAATCTGTCTCATTGTTTGATCGTCCATTCGGTGGTTTGTGGTTGATGGATTACACGTTGAGAGGTTTCTCATTGTACAATCAATGTAATCCATCCCCTTTCATATAGCGTAACTCAACAATCAGGCTGCCCTACTGTTTGACGTGTTTTTTACCTGTGTTAGCTCCTCGGTCCACCAGCTCACAAATGTCATACATTTGCAACGGTAAATATTGCGACATTCGACGGAATTTTTCATCGGTATCCAGATTATACTAATTGCTTAGAGAGCCTGAATGCATCGTTTAGCACAAGTTGCTTACCTTTTTTTAAATTCTTTATAATTGGTTGCATCAAAAGTTTGGATCTACTTATCTATTAGGTAATATTTTAGTTCAAGCTATTTTGGAATATCCTCAGTGGAAGGAAAGATTCCAGCGACATTAAAATTGTTATTACAAAAATCAAAGCTACTTAGGATCGAATAGACATGAGATTTTGCTCACTACTTGCATCTTTTTTTATTTCGATTATAGAAGTTTTAACCTTAAGGTCATTCGCCTCTTCGGGTTAGAAAAATCTCTTAAGAAAATTTTCTAACACTATGTGCGGGGTCGGGACTTGAACCCAGATGCGCTGCGTACAAGGCAATTGATTTATCAACTACGCTACGCCCACCCCTTACTTGCATTTTGTTCATGGGACAAACATAAGCGGACAAAGCTTGAACAGTCCTCAATTATTTACTCCAGGTTCTTCGCCGAGTGTTGTATGCCTCCACCAACCTAATATAAATCCAGTCATGTTGATTTGCTCAATTTGTCTAACTGAGTATGAATATAAATTCGAATTTTAAAAAAAAAGTTGGTAGAATTCCACCTTCATCAGATTCTATGATATGTCATATGTCATGGAGCATTATAACATGTATCTAAAAATATAGCAAGATTCATAAAGCCTAGCTGTTACTTGTTCTGGAATGGTTCGGAGTTCACAAGGATTTGATCACTTTTCTCTCCATCGTTCCGATCTTTAGTAAAGGAGGAGCAAGAATTCCGATAGTACGATTACTGGCGGTAAGAATTCTCCTTTGTCGGGGCTCAAACTAATCATATGTAAAAGCACTAAAAATATGCCTTCCCTTCAAGTAAGATTATTGTTAGTTTTATCGTAAGAGAAATCAACAGAGGTTAAAATATTCGCTCATTCTCACGACAAGCAGTTTATCGCACAGCTTTTTCATCCTTAGTAGGCACGGACCCAACTTTTCACCTTTCAAGAAATTGCGAGAATTTGCTGACAATGCAATATGGCAGCGTGATAATTTCGCAGCTTCGAACCACGTGATAAATTAAGTTCAAGAAAAACCATTGATATATAACGTTATAGAATTTATTTCCCCACGTTGTTGCAGTTTTTTTGCATTCTAAGGATCTGTATCTACTCATTTTTGTGAATTTTTGCGAAACCATTAGTTATTCGGCAGTTTTACATTAGGCGCGAAAATATCATCTCATATTATACCGCGAAAAGATGAGATCCAATGCTGTCTTGTCGAGAAAAGTTGGAGAGCAAACAATGTTACATAGCATGTTTGCTTTTTTATTGCTGGTCGAAGTAGGTGAAATATCGCCTTATTCTGTTCACGAATGCGAAAATTGTAAACTCTGGAAATCAGTAAAGATGAAAAGATACAAGGAATGAAGAAATGAATCAGCAACTAATGTTTCAAAACAACTTACTTTCAAGGGAACAGTTGTTTTCATCAGTGGTGCCAGCATTGTGGAAAGGTGAACGTCATACAAATTACACATCAGCGCTTTGAGCGGCAAATTGGCCTACTACTGGTGCTTCAAATGAACCGTTATTTTCGAGGACGATAAACATGAAGTTGAGTGTTATGTCTGTTTGTCTGTGAACATAGCTTTATTATAATTGCAATAATGCAATGTTATGACTCATTCCTTCCTTGATCTATGCGATATAATACATCGTAACATATGTAACTTGCCATGCTCATCGTTTGCGTACAAACCTATATACGTACGTGTCGAACAAACAAACTAAGCATACAAGGCAGCTCTTCAGCAAATTTCAACTGTAATTGCATGCTCTAAAACTGTCGACAGAGACTCGCGAGTCGTCCCAGCAGAGCTGAACTCACCGAACACTGGAGGCGCATGGTGCTTTAAAATCTCATGCTTTCTAAGGGACCATCCATAAATGACGTAGCATTATATGGGGGAGGGGGAGTTTCGTATTTTGTGATGATGTGTGACGACAGGGAGGTAGGGGGTTATGTCATGCTACGTAGCTTTTTTAAAAGGGAATAGGGGTTGACCTGATGTCACGAGAATCTTACCCGTTTCCTCTAACTAACATCGTTTTTGATTTTTTTAATTTTTTTACGGCGACAACGAGGGGGGTGAGGGTTACGGTCAAGCTACGTAATTACCAGGGGGGTATATAGAAGTTTGTGACGAAATGCTACGATAGGGGAGGGGGGTGTTAAAAATCACTCAAAAAATGCTACGTCATTTATGGATCATCCCTAAGCTAAGAGAATGCTTGAGATGTAAAGTTTGCCAACCTGCTTGAAAGTGTTTATGATGTTGCATTCAAAATTGCTAGCAAACATTGAATATGAAATTGTGATACAGAGTTTGAAATTCCCAGTACAACCCCGCTTGAGCTGTTTTTTAAGGCGACGGTCCATCCGATTCTTCTCTATATTGAAGCTTCTGAATCAACTCGAAAAAAAAATCCTTTTATTTTCCCGTTCGCCACCCGATGAAAGTATGCAATAAAAATTTAATCTAAGCTATAAATGCCTTCACTCGTTTTCGCAGCCTGCTTTGGATCGGTGGATCAGCTGAAGCTCGTCGTTGCCACAAACAGAACCAAGGACACTGGGTGTGTTGGATGCTGTTGTGTGGGTGAGCGGTGGGAAATAAAAAAAATACGTTATCTCCGGAAAGAGTAGGTAGTAGCGGCGTACAACACAACAAATGATGTCGCTATAGGTGGAGTCGAGAAAACTTTGCACTACTGCTGTCGAGCGTGTCTCCTAAATAATCCCGGGCTGCGAAGAAGAAATCTAGATGAATAGGATTTCTGTTCTCTTTAACGAAGAACGGTACCCTTGTTTAAAGGGGATGGATTAAGTCTGAATGTTTAAGACAGTTTCAGAGGAATGTGACGAAATTTTGAAATGTACAAGACGCAATGTATTTAGTATTGTCCGCTTTATAGGGGACCCCGGGGCTAGTTGGCGGTTGGGGTAAGTTGGCGTAATCGCTTTTTCTCTGTTGCTTTTAGACACATAACGCTGCCTCTTCTTGTGTACCTTAAGTTATATGAAACCCGTTATCCAATGTGTTTTTGTTGCAAAACGATTTGTTTGGTGGAAGTTGTAGGTGATACTGTGTTTTCGAGCATACCAAGTAAATTTTCTAAATTTTAAATACTTTGCGTTATTTAGGGTGATTTTCAATCTATTTTCCGAATGATTATATTTTTCGATAGCGCGTGAAAACAGCTTTCAGTATCCATGTAGATATTACATCTATCCACAAACAAAAGTTATTTTTTAAATAGTTTTTAATAAAATATGCGGTTGGGTTAAGTTGGCGGTGCTGCGCGCGGGGCATGTTGGCGGTACTATTTACAGTGCAAAAAAGCCATCAAAATTTTTATTTCTGGGATTCATTCCAAGTAAGAACATTTTTTACATTTCTTATAAAAGAAATGTATAGAATTCGCACAAACTTTCAAGATTTTTTCCGAGGCCCGGAGGGCCGAGTCTTATATACCAATCGACTCAGCTCGACGATTTGGGACAATATCTGTGTGTGTGTGTGTGTGTGTGTGTGTGTGTGTGTGTGTGTGTGTGTGTGTGTGTGTGTGTGTCTGTGTGTGTGTATGTAACGGACAAATTCTCAATCGTGTTTCTCAGCAATGGCTGAACCGATTTTATCCAAACCAATTTTAAATGAAAGAACTAAAAAACAGTATGAACGCTATTAATTTGTTTTTGATTCTGATGTTTAGTTTCCAAGATATGAATGTTTGAATGCGTAAAAATGGCGTTTTTTGCAGTTTTTTTTGAATTATCTGCCGAAATTGACAATATAGATTACAATTTATATGTTTTTAGACAGCTTTAACGAATACCTTTCGAACAAGCTATAGATTGTTGAAATCGGACTATTATCAAAAGAGATATTTAACATTAAATGCAGACGAAAGATTTTTATCATTTCCCATTGCCAGAAATATGACCAAAAACATGTAATCTATTATTAACGCCAAAACGGCTTATTTTAGGTCAATAGTATCTTCGGAGAATTTAATAGAGGAAATATGCCCTTTCTTTTGGTATTGTGCTTTTGCTGATTAATCCCCCTATGAGTGAGATATTTTCACAAATTTTCTTGGAAGTGATTATATCGAAATGATGCCTTCTACAAATTTGTAGCTCTTACTTTTGCGAATAACTTTACTGAAGACTTCAAATATCTATTTTGAATACTTTAAAAGTTATGGCTTGTTGTTTGTGGATTACTCTTTGTCGCCTATTTATTGTTCAATATAGAAATAATCCATTGAAATAAGCCAAACATTATTTCGACAAATCGAATTTTGTATTTCATTTTTCTATCTACAACCGCTAGAAATAATCTCCGCACCGAACACTTCCAAGTTGTCTGGAAGGAACTTGATAACTTATCAGTGCAAAAATGTTCATTTGTGCGAACCTTCTGACTGCAATTTTTCTAACTAATGACCATCGGATCGATCTGAAACATATCGGAAAATGAAAAGCCAAATAAATAACTCCAAGCAACGGCGTAGCCCAGAGAAGGTTTTGGGGTTTAACACCATACAACCCCCCCCCCCCCCCACCACACCCAAAAAAATATTGGATTGAAGTTGAAAATTTATTGATGCAGACTGATTTAATTCAATATTACAATAACAATTATCTGATCCGTAGATTGATAACCTGTTGTTGTAAACATCATGAGGACTTTTGATAAATTGTCGGAATGGGGTCCTGATATGTACCTGATCTATTGGTCTTCATTTCACAGTTGTCTAATAGCATCAATATCAAATTCCTGCCTGAAAACATTCCAATAGAAAATTACAGAGTTCTGTAATCAATCATAGTCCTCAGATTTATTTTCAAATTGATCTCGTTTTTGTAGAAATGTACTGTAATAAGGGTCTTTATTTAATAGGAAGAGAAGTTAAAATTGATTTAATGTCTATGAAACATAGAACTGCTTACCAAAAAAATGCATAACTTTCAACATTTGCCAAAAATGTTTTTGCCTTTCTCATTCACTCTAAAATTCGTCAATCTAATCCCGACCCGGAGGGCCGAGTGTAATATGCCAATCGACTGAGTTCGTCGAGATCGGAAAATGTCTGTGTGTGTATGTATGTGTGTATGTGGAAAAAATGTGACCTCTGTTTCTCAGAGATGGCTGGACCGATTTGCACAAAGTTAGTCTCAAATGAAAGGTACAACCTTCCCATCGGCTGCTATTGAATTTTTTATTGATTGGACTTCCGGTTCCGGAGTTACGAGTTGAAGAGTGTAACCACGCAGCAAATTCCCATATAAACTGAAATGAAAAATTTTCAAAATCAAATTTGTATTTTGACTTTTTTTGGACTTTGGTACATTTTTGTCTTTCTCATATAGAAAGGTTATGCAATCACTCTAAAAATCGTCAATCATACCGGCGCGGAGGGAGTATGCAGTGAGGGGTAGCTACTTTAAAATTAACACTAGTTTAAAATTTCTTAACAAGTTGAAAATTTTCGGCAGGATCTGGAGCTCCCGGACCTTTCTCCATGATCCGCCGCTGGTTTCAAGCGATGTTTCAGTATCACATAGTATCTCAAAATCGTGGCTGTCGATCCATTGTATGTATGTGCAAATCGTACTGAACATGTAATATTCATTTCTACCATTGTATTGAACATAACCAGCCATGGAATCGTAGTCTGGACAAATGAGACAAGCACAATTGCACCACTAGGTGGATTAAGACAGGTTTTTTTTTGGGAATGCGTCGAGTTGAGACAAAAACGTAATATGATTAATAACGAGGATAACACTTTCCGAATGTAGAGAGAAATTTATGAAAAATGACGATTTCCATTCGACTCTAGCAGGTTCTGATCGATTTTGATGAGCATTTGATTTTTGTTGTATGACCAATTATATGTATAGGTCAAATGTTTAAAATCAGTAATTTAAGGTCAAGATAGCATCATTTTGAAACCGCCAACTTCGGAGGTTTAGTATCTTCGATGAGTTTTAAAAACGTTAAACAGCGCATCATTTGATAAAATAATTTTGACGGTATATCGTCCAAGAAGTATTTATGGTGATTTTTCTCAGGGTAATATTCATGACTACAATAAAGTCTCAACAAATTCGCTAGACACGAACTCTGTTACTATTTTCTGAAAAATTAATTCTGCATAATTTTAAAACTTCAAAAATTACGGTTTCAGAATTATGCCGTTTGGACAGTATGATCGATTTTCACCAAACCCCCACCAAACCGAATTTCTGGCTACGCCGCTGACTTCAAGTAAGTAGAAACAAAGTCGTTCTACACTCGTTCACAAGAAACTTCTTCGAATGCTGAATATCTATTATAATACATTGAAACCCTGATTTTATCAGCCAAATATGAACATATGTTTGATGGGCTCTAGCAGACGAACAAGACTGAATTCGAGTAAATCCTTTCTTGAGCATGTTTTCCTTATCATGAAGATGGAAATATGCAAAAATAAAAAGTTCATCATAATCAGAAATAGTTATCAGACTACATCAAGGGACGGGAAGAATATTTTAACAGCTTCAGTTTATTATAAAGAAAAAAAATTGCCCGATTTAGTCAACGTCCCCATTTTGTCAGCCTAAAATACACCATGAGACTGATAAAAATGGGTCTTTATTGTATGTATTATTCACTGTGTTTCACATTAATAGGTACATTTCATTTTTGGGGATTTTTTATTGTATCGAACTACAACAATTTTTAGGTAATTTTCAAGGGGTTTTTTATAGACTTCTTCCAAAATTTGGCGAACCTATTCCAATTCGTATACCAATTAATTGGTATACTTAAGGGTTAATATGTTGCAGATAGAGAAAATACTGAAATTTTCAGCTTTTTTCTTACACAATATTACGAAAGATTATTAAACAATTTTTCTTAATAATGAAATAATAAACTATTTGAAATTTTTTAATAGTATAATTTTTTTTATTTAACCGTGATTTTTTAATAAATAGTGACCATCGCTTCACAACGTAGTCTATTTTTCATGGCTTGCGGTGAGCACGATCTCTCGAATTGCTGAACTGAAAATTATGGAATAGAAATTAATTTTTAGTATTCTTTACTTTACTCGCCGCGCAGATAGCTCTGAATTAGACCCGCTGGTGCCCTAAGACGATTTCGCTAGATTTTCAGTGCACTGTGCACACAGTGCATTAACGCAAGTGACGGAAGGTTATCGAAAAGTTTCGTGAAAATGAAAATTCCAGTAATGATGATGATTTTCCCAAACGGTTCGTTTTCGAGAGGTTTTTATTTGTTCTTTGGCATTAGGATTAGCGATAATAATTCAAATCAAGGATACTACTGGGAAGTCACCTTTAGAAAAAGTCGATGTCGAAGTAAAAATTGGAACTATGCACGCATGCACTTCAGAGATAGCGTGATATTCGGAGCTGCGATTTCATTTCAACCCTTTTTTGTGAAAATGGCGATTCTTACAAATGTAAACATAAGGCTTTTTTCATACATGCGAATGAGGGCTTTGAAACGCAACCAATTAACCTAAAAATTTTGATTCTACGATATTGCTTTCTTAAACTACAGCAAAAAATACAACGGGCGAAACTGTATTTTTGTTTGTTTATTTAAAGTTTCGCCCTCCACGCTCCATACAAACAAACAGGGCGATACTTTTTTTGCTAGCAGTTTAGAAGCGAAACTGTCATTTTCGTATTTTTTTAGGATTATCAAGCTGATATCAGCTGTAAATAGTAACAATGATCGCTATTGAAAAAACCCGGACGAAATCGGTGGTGTAGAACTGTAGTTATTGTAAAAAAACGTAAGAACGATACTTCAATGCTGATATGTGGGACCGAAAAAGTAAACAATCGCCAAAGGGTAAAGTATAAACTTCAAATCGATTCAAAAAAAAATGCGATTTTTTTGGCTCAGTACAATATATAACCCCTTTAGGAAAATTCAGTTTTCCCACCACAATTTAGATATTTTATTAACAGAGCATTAACAATAATTCGTAGCTATGTCTATTTTATGGGCCATTTTTTCGCTTCCCATTGATTTGATTTGAGATTTCTAGCACTGATGTTGTCCTATGCTGATTTGAGCGATTCTCTGAGTCCTGCCACTTTCCCATGTAGTATGTGTTATCAAAAAGATCGCGAAGCATCAAGTTCTAAATGTTCTCAAACGATATAATATCCGAAGAGAGTGATAAGAGTTATAAGAAATGTCTCATCACACTGTTAGGTGGATTAAAAGCGTTTTTCTTGTGCATCTCGCCAATGTAGGATACATTAATTCCGGCCAATTGCATTCAGATTTTCCAAAATTTGCTTTTGAATAGGGAGTACTAGTCAAAATCAAAATGGGTATTGAAACTGAAATATAATAGCAAATGTCGGTTAATATACAGTTTTCTCGAAAAGACATTCAGCACGTTCCAAAAGGACCCTTGAAGTGATTGCATCTCAATTTGACTGCTTAATTTTTGGCGTATCCTCACTCACGGTCCCAGGGTAAGTTGGCGGGTTTTTCGCGTCACATATGTTTGTCTCTAAAAACGGAGACAATGCATCAAACACTTTTTAAAAAAAAATCAGATGTTGCCAACAGTCTGCTCTTTCATGCCGCGTGTTTTATTTTGCAATATTTACCTACATCAAAGCGGTAAAAATTGCAAAACTGAAAACACCGCCAACTAGCCCTGGTTTCCTTTACAGTAGCAAAATGAGGACTCTCTTGGTTAATGGCATTGCACGGCTATATCAATGTCCATTGCGCTATTTTGTAGCTACATTCCGATCCCGTCTAAAAGACACTCAAACCTGGAAGGACCAAACAAAATGGCCATTTTCCTCAACTTGAACTCAATTGTCGAGCTTACCAAGTACTTTTCTACTTGGTTACCAATCCAAGCGAAAAGACAATGCATTTCTTCTGTGTGCTGTGTTCAAATATTTGCGAGCACAGTTGAACGCACATTTCCAACTGATTTATTGCGAGACTACAACAGTTCTCGTTCCCTTCACTATGTCGGAGCTGGATCTTGGCATTAAATTTTGCCTTTCTCGGTCTTCTCGGCCACAGCTGGGTTGATGAAAACAAAAGTTTCCCCGGTTGCACATGATTGAAAGGGACTCGGTTCAGGGGCTCCATTCAGCAATATATATTTGACCCATAATTGGATCAGACGATGAGTGAGATGCTGTTAGGGTCCTGATACAATAAGAGATCAATTCTCGGTATTAGAAACTACGCATTTGTCTTGAACTGAATTACCGCTATTTGAGTAATGATATTATACTTTGTCCATTGGAATGTCAGCCTCTTGTCGGTCCAAATATTGAAGTAAGGTGGTGCAATGGTGTGCTTCAAGCCACTTATGGATGATTGCAAGCATCGGCAGAATCGGCAACAGAACTAGGTTGTCTCATCCGCAACATAGTTCCCATAATTGAGACAGTACTGTAAACCAGAACCTTCAAGCCTTCGGGCGCGTAGTTAGACACGTTTGATGGAATTAACCCCGATTGAATTAATTTCCTTCAGGGCTACTTTTTCCCAGTTTCTCAGTTTGTTTTTTTTGCGTTCCGGTTTTCTTCGGTCGTAAAACGAACAGCAAAGAAAGCACTAATAAAAACGGCCACGCCCGTCGGCGTTGGCCTCCACAGTTTTAACTCACATATCCACACACACACACACAAACACACACAGTTCAATGACGGTCCTAGGATGGTGCCGATTGCCTCTGCTGCCATTATTGTAAGAGCTTTCATTTCACCCTACGGTATTAGTGGAAAGTCGGAAATGGACTCGTTTTGCTGCGGGTCGATTGATGAAACTTTGGCCGGTTACAGCGAAAGCTATTTTTAAACACTAATTTTTAAATTCAAATTCGGTTGAGTGTGGGAATGTTCGAAAATGTCGTGTATTACAATAGTCTCGATTCTTATTTTACCCTTGGCAGAAATTTGTGAGACTCGGGAAATATTTCACTGAAAATCAGCAAACAGATGACATCAGTATAAACATTTTCTGATTACTCGGCTGTGCGGGAAATTGCCGAGCTCAACTAAGTGTTTAGGTTCTTTAAACCTGAAAGTGTCTCTTTTGCGGGGAGTCTTTCAATCTCACTAATTGCTGCTGAAAAAACGAAATATTGAACTCAGTTGAGATTTTCCGTTTAATTGTGTATTTTGAGTCGTTTGCGTATGCGTGATATTGTTTGAGTCATCATACAAATAAAGCAAGGTGAAAAGATAGGTGGAAATATGTCATTTTTGAGAGTAAAAGGTTTATACATGGCGCCCGGGCCTTTGGAATTAAACATACACATCTGGACGAGCGTCCTGATTCTTTGGCGGTCGATGAAAAGAGAGAAAATGACGACCTTCATCTCGGACCTTCGATTCGAACACTTAGGAACACTTTATATCTCGGAACAACCGATATAAAATAATTATGACCGAACCGGAACAAAATTTATGGCAACGAAAAAGCCCACGTCATTTGTTTATGAATTTTTCTTCGTAGCCTTCTGTTTTATCGGATTTGTCGAAGAAAAATGGCATCCGCACTCATACATAGAAGCAACACGTGCCCACCTATACCGTCTTGCAAATAAGGCTCTCGTTTCACCTATTCATACAATACCCTGTTTAATATTGCATACATGTAAGCTATAACCACTTTTATATAAGGTCAGACTCGTAGATTTTGAGTTCAACCCGGAAAAACTCGAAAAATTTAAAAACTTCCAAGTTATTAAAGTAATTTTTGATTGCAAAGATTTTAGTTTCAGCTACAACAAAATTTGGCTCATTTCAAAACCAATTAAATTCAATCATTTCCTGCGTATAAAGACAGTTAATTCCTCTCGTTATATTTGTTAAGTTGTGGAGGCAAAAGTAGAATGATAAGTTTTACAAAATATGCGAATGCGTCTATGATTGATATCATCAGACTTTCTTCGGCGCAACGGTGCGTACGCCGTTGTTATCCTACCAAATAATTTTTCCGATGCGGTAAAATTATGGCAAATTTATACGGTGAGAATAGATGCACAGAATAGAATATTTGTTTTATTTACCAAACATTGCGACGTGTTTGCTAAATATGTATTGTATAGAGGGGTAAGAGACAGTATAGTGATAATATGTTGTGTGTAAGGATATATAGCTATATAATAATATAAGCTGGATAGTAGTATGGTCATTGACCATACTACTATCCAGCTTATCACGTGCCATAATGGCGGTCAAAATTACTCAGTTCGCAATACGTTTAATTGCCCTTTTTTGACAATAATCGTTTACGTCAACCGCCCAGTGAGATTAAGTCATCCTACGGTAGTCCAATGCGTTGGATGTTTATTCAATGAACGCCCGACATCTTCAACTGGGCGTTGCTGTCAAGCTGGTGCAAACGATTATTGTCAAAATAAGGCAATTAAACGTATTACGAACTGAACAATTTAGACCGCCGTTATGGCACGTAAAAAGATAGATACAGCTCTATTATAGCAACTAATAGAAGTTATTCGAAAAATAGTGCGCCCGTTACCTAATATGGTGAAAATAGGTTCGGAACTTCGGAACTCAGAGTTTGGAATTCATAGTTAGAATTTGAAGCACGGCAATGAAATTCGGATTCAGAAACGAAATCAATATTCGGAATCAGAAGTCGGAATCGAAATTCAGAACGAGAATTCCAATGCAACATTCGAAATCCAGAATCGGATTTCGGAATCGGTGTACGGAATCGGAATTCAAAATGGCGAATTATTATCGAAATTCAAAATCGGAAATTCGGAATCGTAGCACGAAATTGAGAATCGTTATATATGATGTCGGAGTTCGGATCGGAATTTGGGGCTGAAATTCGGAATATGCAGTCGAAATTCGAAATTCGAAATCTGGAGTCAGAATTGATTCCAATCAGAGTTCGGAACGCGGAATTTTAAGAATCGGAATACCAATCAGAACTCGTACGTCGGAATTCAAAATGAAAAGTTGAATCGGAATAGAAATTCGGAATCGCTCCCAAAAAACTTAGAATCGGAATTTGGAATCGTATTTCGAAATTTGGAAACGGAATTCCGAGTCGGACTTTGGAGTTGGAATCAGAATTGGATTCCAGCGTTGGAATTGAACACCAGAGTCTATGCCAGTCAAACGAACTGCGGGACTTGCAATGCGCAGTTACACTGAACAAAAATTGTTGCGATATAGCATATGATTTGTCATTTGAACGACATAAAAACTTAATGTTGACGATTTCGAATGGCAATCATCTAAAAAATGGTGGATTCAAGATCGAATGACTTCATGTCTGTATTGGAATGAACAGTCTGTGATATTCGAAGGATAGACATAACGCCATATGAATTATTTGCACCCAAAAAAGTAAACGATGGTGCTTATTATTATCATCTCAACTAACAGTAGTTGATCATTCGTGTTTCATCTGTTTCCAGTGTTTGGGCTGGCTCGAATGACAGTCATTTGAAGCGCTTCATGCGTTTGCGAGATAAGTTTTTTCATTATTTCTGTGCAGTCGCAAAAAGTCAGTTCGCGACATCAAAACGTGAAAATACTGCTGCTTGTCATCTTCAAGACTAACGTACCCTAGAAAAATTGCTTTGGAGCTGATTTCCTGGTATTGGGAGAGAAACTAGCGTCCGGATCAAAGGATTTATTTGCATATTTTCGAGCAATGCCACTGACATGGTGTCTTTCAACATACAGGGAATAGCCGTTATTTAGTGCAAATAACTGGTCAAAGCCATAGTATGCAAGGCAAAGAGGGAGTACTGGAAAGGGAGTGAAATATACAATAGGTAAAATGTTTCGTAAGTTTGTGCACAGCTAGTTTCACGATCATATTTTTTTAGGATGGATGCCAAATAGCTGTCAATTGATGACTATGTTGATCGAAACTATTATTCTGGTGAAATGGTGGCACTAACGATTCAATATCGTACGGGAATCACAGCCCTAGGAACCACGAGTCCCGAGAGATTGTAGTTACAGGTATTCCTATCCCAAGATTTGGAAAATTTCCACGCGACCGGCACTAGGTGATGGCCAAATCTACTGGTTTCACATAGCCGTCTTAGTCCCTGAATCAGATTCGAGAGCTAGGCGGATCGCATGATATGCAACATGAGGAGCCAATGTTCGATCTGCTTTGGTTCTATCCCGATGACCATGGCGGCTGAACTACATTGCCCCACAATGCTGATTACCTTTGGAAATGTACAATCAATTAAACAATCTGACGCAGGTATTTCAGTTTTATTATGGAAGGGTTCAATTTATAGCATTAAGCACTATTTAGACTTATCCGATCCGTTTCAGTTCCGTGCACGGACACCAATATTCTTTCATACAAATCAAAAGCGAGCATTCACACTTGTCCGGCACGGCACCGTCCCGGACAAGTGTGCTCACATTTGAAGCGTGTGAAATAATATTGGCATTCGTGCACGGTACTGAACCGTTGCCAAAGCGGATCAGAAAGGTGTTACTTTGACTTTATCGTTATGTTGTTACAATATTCTCTGCACAAAAGTACACTAAAAAAATCCAAACGTTAATTCTATTTGTTTCAAACCGCTTAAAATTCATATGAAGAAGAAATGCTATTGTTATCGCGCGCACACATACCTTCTATGTGTCAATTGTATAAACTATGTATGCACACACATAAGTTATATGTGCATATTGTTATAGAATGGGGTTTTATGTGCCTAATAATTATGAAATGTGAATGTAAGATTAATATTTCTTGTAAATACACACATTAGGTTTATGTGCCAGTAAATAGTGTCGTAAACGTATTCTTCAGCAATAGTGCAATAATCTATAAACCAATAGGCATAACGTTTACTTTTTTGAGTGTACTATGATTGTGGTTAATATACAGGTGGCATTCATGACACACGCCTGTTTACGAATATTTTGACGCATGAGAATTTTTTCAAAAAGACATCTGCAATTGTTACTCTCTTTGTTTACTTTCTCTTTCGATTTTTACGGTGTCACTATAACGCTTTTCACTTATTTTACAGTACAGATCGAAAGACGGTGGTTTTAAGTAGCATATTATGACCAGACTTGAGGGATAAATGTTAAAGTGACCGAATTATTAACAGAAGAGAAAGTAAACAAAGAGAGTAACTCATTGCAGATATGACTTTTTGAAAAAACGCTCAAGAATTGCGTCCCACTATTCACCATCTTGCTGTAATAGTGATTTATTTCCTCTTTTCAGAAAACACCAGCACCGCACAAACGTAAGAGATTCTGTGATGGACCAACGTTGCCGCAAGAGAACACTGGTAGCAATAGGTTTGTTCCAGTACCAGGAGAAACTGGAAGTACTCCGGAGAAAATCGTTCCTGTATTATCTTCTTTTCTTTTCCTTCTTCTGGTAGCAAATCGGAGTGAAAAAGAGCAAGAATTTTTTGTTCCGGAGCAACAGGGAGTGAGTTCCGTGTACTGGAACAAACCTAATCATTGTTAGCAGAAAGGAAACCACTCTTTTGCGCTCAAGCAAGAAACCAAGTCACCCAGCAATTTTTAAGTTTACCGTAAAACTTGAAGGCACTGAGCTAGATCAGCAACCTTCCGGTGCGATTGTTAAAAGTCGATCAACGATCCAGTAGAATTACGCACTAGACAAGAGAATATGCCCGGAATTACAAATTCTAACTCATCAGAAAAATATCTTTAAAAAAGCACTAGCTCGGAAACGGTATCAATCGAAACTATGAAAAGTTTCGACTGACTCCGACGCAAATTCCGGAAACTTTTCTTCGTTGATTGCGCGAATATTATATTCTGGTACTGCTAGGTAAATTTCACATTGAAGAATAATTCCGTTGCTAGCTGCCATGATTCAGCATCGAGAGATAGAACCTATAGTCGAGATCGAACCAAGAGAGCAAGGCAAACCGTTGTCACTAAACGCCCTAGCACTAAACTAAAACAAGTTATATTACACATAAGACATAACTTTCTCCGCTAAAGGAAGGCAACAAATTTTTACCGTTAAATTTGAATACTGCGTAATTGTCTCCCTTCGTTTACTTTCGTAGTCACCGACGTTACGTAACATGTTTTAACTGAAGAATTTTTTTCGAAGACTCACGTACCGGGGGAGTAGCGATAAAAAAAGTTGTGGTTCAGCTGTAAATGAACTGGATTTCTGGCTGGTTCCAGTTCGTATTTTGGCTCCAGTAACACAACCGATTCTAATTAGCCACTGAAGTTGGAATACGAACTGGAACCAGCCAGAATTTCGGTTCATTTCCGGCTGAGCTTAACTGGGTGCTAAAGCTGTAAGATTGTCATGATGACATTGGTAACGAAACTATATTAAGCAAAGTGTCAAAAGTTTGAATTCAATGTGAGGTTATTTTTTATACTACGGTAGCATGTTACAAGCATTTGGATTGTGTTTTGATGTTTTTAGAATATATTATTTTGATCAGTAGTTTTTAAGAAACCAATAACAATAAATTACGTTTGCAAAATGCAATAAACTGTTTCAATAATAATTATATATGTACAACCAATTCCTTGATTTGAACTGATCTTCTGCTTAAAACCAAATATATATCGTCTTGTTCTTTGAGCAACTTTCATTCAACTTTTCAATGACATTTATGCTAAGAAATAATGGAAGTATTTCGATTTTCTGATTTGGTATATACGCTGAATATGGAGATGTCTTATCAAATTCGACGTTTTAGTTATTGTAAAGTTAATGTTAACATTTCAATCTTGATCGGTTGTTGCGTTGCAATGCGAAACTTTTGCTTCTATTTTCTGAATGTCTATCATTTGATACTTGCATACAAGGGTGGAAAGTAACTTGCAACAAAAATCAAAAGGCTGTCATCCAAAACACAACTGACAAATGTTAAAGGGCCGGATCATATTGAATATCATTCGGAATAACGCTTCAGTTTTGGTACAGTGTAGGCATGCAGAGCTCGGAATCGCAATCCCGAATCGGGATTCGGAACGAAATACTGAATCGGAATGCGGTTTTTGGAATCGAAATTAGAATCTTGGACTCAAAATTCGGAATACGGAATTCGCAGTTCAGGTATCGGAGTTCAGAATTTGGATTTGGTGCTCAAACAATAAAAAATGCATATTCGAAAAATGAAACGTGAGTGTCAATAGGCACATCACCCACAAACCGCCGAAACATGCATCAACCCAACGCACACACAAACAGGAAAGTAAATTAATTTATTGGCTATCAAACGTGAAACTTTTTCGCTCCATGCGCCAACTGGATTTCATTTTCGGTACTAGTCAAATGATGATGAAAACATTTTCTTGCATTGATGGTATAGGATGGTTGTTCTATTTTAATTGTTTTAAAATAAATATCACATAGTTTCACAAAAAGCTTGATTACAGGTGATAAGAAAACACTCGTTCTTTCGTTTGACACCAAAACATTCAGTTGAACTCAATATTTTATTACGAATTATTGAGATCCGGAATTATTTTTGTATTGTTGAGGTTAGGTTGGTTGTTTTAGATATGGAAAATGTTTATCTAGAAATTGGACTTATCAGTGGATAACCTTGACTACCAACAACTACACTCTTTAATCCAGTGATTTTTGCCCACCTTCGTGTTTTCTATCGAAATTTCAATCTCTGAATTTCATTTTAGTATAAATTGAAACCGGAAGAACAAATGTGAGTGAAGTAACAAGAAATTTACCATCTGGATATTTTTCAGAGGTAAGAAACATATTTTCTTCACCAATATTACTTTTCATTAGAAGAAATATCGTTTAATTATAATATTGATTGAGGGGTGGGCGTAGCGTATTGGTAAAATCGATTGCCTTGTACGCAGCGCACCTGGGTTCGAGTCCCGACCCCGCACATAGGGTTAGAAATTTTTCATAAGAGATTTTTCTAACCCGAAGAGGCGAATGACCATAAGGTTAAAACCTCTATAATCGAAGTAAAAAAAAAAAAAAAAAATATTGATTGAATTTAAAAAATTCAGAATTTACTTTCCAATGCGTTTTGACAGATGAAAAAAAAAAACATCATCATTGAACTTCTGTGCCCTCTGGCGGTCGACATCTAGCGTTAGATCACGAATGGCTCAAGTTATTTTCTTTGAGCATGTGTAAGAATTGAACGCTTGGCAGTATGCGTAGAAAAAATTGTGTACAGCTTTGCCGCCAGTTTATCCATATAAACAATGGCGGAGAGGGACGGTACTGGGGGTACGGACCCCTCCCGAAAATGTTCAACCTGTTGTGAAATTTTTAATTAGTTTGAATTTCATATTAGTGTCAAACTCAAAATATTTTCAAATTAGTTTTGACCACCAATACTGATATTCATTAAATGAGGATTTCAAGTATAATGTATTGTACAACCCAAGTAACAATTGAAGTTTTATAGCATGCTACAAGTGCAATCTAAGTTTTATCAGTGGCTATAAAACTAACATAAAACCTCAATTGTTACTAGGGCAATGCTCATTTTAAAATCGGAATTTCGAACTCCTCCCGAATTTTTTTTCTGGATCCGCCTCTGCATATAAAGCATTAATTAAAGACTAGAAGAAGAAAATCAGTCGATTTATTAGATTATCACGATTCAAATTATGCAAAATAGTTGGTGGAAAAACAATTGACCGGGCGGAGTTGTGTTGCGTGCCCCAGCATGGTGTGGTAGTGTGACAAAAAATCACCGCCACTTTTTCAAAAGTACCATTCCGCCAGGTCAATTGGTATTCCATCAGCTAATTTGCATAATTTGAATCGTGATAATCTAATAAATCGACCGATTGTCTTCTTTTAGAGTTTAATAAATGCTTTATATGGATAAACCGGTGACAAAGCTGAACGCATTTTTTAAACGCATACTATCAAGCGTTCAATTCGTATAGACGCTCACCTAAAGTTCTTTGAACGTTATCTCAACCAGAGTTACAAATCTCGACAAACATATAATTATGGCTTAAGGGGGTCCTCTTACATAAATGTGCAGAAAGTACAAAATGTTTAATAATTTTTTTTGAAGATGTGAAATGACTTAGACATGTGCGATATTCTGCAAAATGTTTATTAAGGTTTCATCTGTAAAATAAAAATTTTCAAGTGAGAGGTTTCAAAAATGGCGTCCAAAATGGCGGCTCCAGAAAAAGGTGTTTTAAAAACCGACCTTATCTGCGGGCACGATACAAATCACAATTCGTCGTCTACAAGCAACAAACCAAAACGATCTTGAAGATTACATTCCGTAGAGGCGCTCCAAAGTAAAAAATTCGATATAGAAACAAAATGGAGGCCACTTGAAAATAAAGTATCGTCTTTTCGCACGATTTTTCCACTTTGGCCGGCTGCAAAAAATCGTTAAGGGACCATTCATAACTTACGTAACGCGTTTAGGGTGGGGAGGGGGTACGAGAAGTTGTGACATGTTGTGACATACGGGGGAGTAGGCTAGATCGTTACGTAACATGTTTCCACTGAACAAAAATAAATTTTTCGTGAAATTTGTTACGTAATAGGGGAGGGGGGATAGAGAAATTAGTGACAATTTGTTACAAGTGGGGAGGGGAGTCAATTTTGGGCAATTATCGCGTTACGTAATTTATGAATGATCCCTAATGATCAAAATATTGCGATTTTGTAGGTTACAGCGCCTGAAAATGTGGTCTTCTTTTAGGCAGGTAGAACCCGAAGTTGATTGGTTGAATGGTTCAAAAACGAGAATGCCAGCATATTAGAAAAATCTTGTTCCGAGCAAGCTGCTATTTTTTACACCTTACCCTCGAAAATTTGTATTTTATAGATGAAACCTTAATAAACATTTTGCAAAATAGCGTACATGTCTAAGTCATTTTACTGCTTCGAAAAAAATTATCAAAGATTAGGTAGTTTTTGCCACAATTATATAGTAGGACCCCCTTAAAAGCCAACTGTCAAAATTCTCTTTGAAAGAAAATTCTGGACAAACCGTTACTGGCTAAACACAGTTCATAACAGTTAATGATAGAGAAAACTTTTCTCTTTCGTTTACTATCAACATCTTTGATTGGCGAGTAACGGATTGTCCGTAATTTCCTTTCAAAAAGAATTTGGTCAGTTGGCTTTTAAGCCATAATTATATGTTTGTCGAGAAATATCAATTTTTTTTTAATCTAAAGATTTATTTGAAACGGCTCAATGCGTTAGCACAACTGAGCCGAGGGTTTTTTTTAATTTTTTTTTACAATAAGTAAAAATAAAAAAATGCTAACAATATCGGTCTGCCAGATCTTGTTGACGCAGTTTGCTGCTGCGTGTTGAGATCCTTTTCTTTGGCGGTGAAGCCGCTTGGGGGTCGTTCGGTCAGCCTTTTCTAGCGTTATCGTTTCCATCCATGTCATCATCGGTACTGCTTTCTTGCTGTTCACGATGAGAGATTCTTATTTGTTTCTTGTTTTTACGGGTCGCTGTTGTAAATCCGTCTTCATCGGTATTTGCTTCTTTATTGGCGATGCTAGTTGTTGGTTTGGGAGCGGTTGTCGTGGTCGTTGTACCTGCATTATTGGTTAATCGGATCGTTGTGTTTTGGTTTATCTGAAGGTGTTGGTGGCTGCTTGTTAGAGTTGGCTGTAGTAAATGAGTTTTGACTAGTTGCTTCGGCGCATGTTTTTCTGTAGTGGGGTGTATGGTTACAGAATTGGCATATTGGGGTCTGCCCGGGATATGTGATTATCGTTGTTTGCTTATAGGTCACGCCATCCTTCGATGATTTGCATTCGATAGACATGTAAGAAGGTATTGGTTTAGTCACTTGCATTCTCACAATGCGAACGCCGTTGGGAATGCCAGTGAAAAAATTTCTCCAAGTATCATTCGTAATAGATTCTACTTCTCCATATTGCGACATGATTCGTTTAATGTAATCTTCCTTAGTGCGCGGGGCCAAATCATGGATACGCACGTCCACCATGTCGTTTTCCATATGTTCAGAGATCTTGATTCTGGTGTTATTAAATTCGACCTCGTGTTTCATGTTGTTCTTTGCAATGAAGTTTTCGGCTTGTGCTAAGCTTCTAAACGTGATCAAAACACAGTTTTTTACGTGATGTAGCTGAATGTACGTAATTTCAGCGAGATTAGGCTCCATTTTCACTTTAACTAAATGTTCCACTTCCTGAACTGTGGGTGTACCACGAGTTTTATTAAAGTTGATCGCAATCGTGTTATCCCGTAGCACGGGCACTTTTGTTTCATTTGACAAACTCATTTCACTCCGCAGCCGGGGGCAACGATACAATTTGTATGTGCACTGAAATAGAACCATAGCTAGCTTGATTCACTGGTGCCTATAGCCTGCTATAGCGAAATGATTTTTTATTGCTTCTGCTTTGTGCGATGTCAGAAGATAGACTGAAATATCAAAATTTATTGAATGAAAATTGATCATATTCAGCCGCATTCATTTTCAATATTCAGTGGCACAACCGAAAGGATGGATGTTGTTGGCTCGAATCAAAACTTGTCGAAAGTAAACAAACTTTATTCCGTAGCGTCCAACTAACGCCCAGGTGTCGAAATCGTGGCTGGAGCATTGCCAGAAAATTATTTCCCAGTTCAAAATGAAGACATGTCTCCACTTCTGGCATCGCTGTTCCCAGGCAATGGCACACTGGCACTCATGGGATTTTCGATTGATTGACACCGGTATAGTGGAGTGCACTGAAACTGCACCATTTTTGCACTTTCTAGCAGAGGTGCAGAAAACTGGGTATGTTCCATTGACACTTCTGCTAGAAAGTGCAAAACCAATGCACTTTACTACACCGGTGCACATCAATCGAAAACCCCATCGTTCTCTGCACTTAGCCAATCACACCCTCATCAGTCTAGCTTTTCTCTCCAACTATTCATCTCTTGTTTCTAGGCTTTCGAATCTGCCATCTATAGAGCACACACATGTCCATGCGATGGGCGCACAGATTCATGCACCAGTACATGTGCATTTGCAGTCAACAAATATTAGAGATGACTATTTTTCAGTGTTACCAAGGTCATACCTAGAGATGGTTGCATAGAGATGCGCGAAGACTGAAGCCAAAAGTTCCAATCGAACCCAAAACAACGGTTCCGAACGAGCAATGTAAACAAATATGACAGATTTAGGAACTATCTCGTGGGTGTATTGAAACTGAAATAAAAAGAAGTGCATATAATTTTGTTTACATACCACGTTCAATATAACTTTATATACATACATATTAAATAACTTTCATGGCTCAAATAAAATACTAAACAACTTTCATGACTCAAATAAAGTACGAGTAAATTTAAACACATTTTAAACATTACAAAGCCATTGATCGATTGTCTAGTCCCTCATTTTATATAACTGGTGGATGCAAAGACAATACATTATAAACCTATCGACTAGTTTTCTCATATTATCGTGATATTTGTTGATTAATTTTGATTGGCATCAGCAAAGTGTCAACTATGCGACAATATCGTAAAGTATTTTACGAAATATTGCTCAAAAGAAATTCGTCAAGCTTTTATTAAAACAACAAGTCACTCGCTGCCCGAATAGAATTTTACAGTAGCATTTACCCTACAAACAATCAAAAATAATAAATATTATAGTTATTACTGTTTCAACATTGTTCGTCGCAGAGCTCTCGCAGTAGATTTACAATAAAATTTCATGTAACAATCAATTTTACTGTTCAGGAAAAAAATGTATGGAGAAAAATCTATTTTTTTAATGTTAAGATACATAACCACCCCCCTTTTTCACTGCAAAAGCCGATTTTACATTGAAATCTACTGTAGAATTATTGTAAAATTACTGTACTATCACAGTGAAAATCATGGTTTCGTTACTGTACATTTCTATTCGGGTGTTTACACAAAACTCCTGGTTGCCAAAACTGGCAGACAAAACAACTTGGTAAACCGTGCAGCCAAGTTTTCTCTCCGCGTGTCTTTATATTTAAAACATCGTTAGTAGTAGTTTTTCATGATTTTGATATTCTTCTCTATATACCAATCCAGGTAACAAATTTTCTATTGCGATTAGAGCTATGTTCACCTGTTAAAACGTGTAAAGATATGCCTAAGGAACAACCTTTGATGGTATGTGGGCATGTAGCGCCTATTAAGTCAGAGTGTAAGTGATCTTCCTATGGAAACATAGCAAAAACACATTTTTTTCTTAGAGACACCTCTAAATCATGTCCAAATTAAGCCATTTTTGGGGAAAGTTTTTAAATTCACACCTACAACAAAAATTTGAGCTGACCCAAGTATATTTCACAACTTTCTCAAAATGCGGAAAGGTCTAATATACACTAGCGCTACGTGACGGCAGAATAAAACAGATCCTGTCATCCTACACAACTTCGCTGAGGGCGCGAATCTTATAGGAAATCAAGATCACCAGATAAAACATGTTCAAAATGTATTATTTCACATATACACTAGCGCCACCTGGTGACAAATTTCCGCATTAAAATTATTGTCATGTTTGTGGTCATGACCATCTGAATGAAATTTCTGAAGACACGAAACTTGTAGGCCGTTATAAAAAATGAGATTAAACAAGTTTAAGTGCAGAACTTCACATTTACACTAGCGCCATTCACTGACATAATTTCCAACTGAAATGTTCATCTGCCGGATCCCTTTGAGTTAAGGAACAAAGACTTCCTGAAAAGAGTAAATATGTAGATAATCAGGATTTCGAGATACAGTCTCATGAAATGACCCCTTCCTTTTTCGAGGTGTTGCAATATTCAACATGGGTGTGGCAATACTTATTGAAGCGATTCCAAACTATTGATGGGTAGTGCATAACAATAGTTTTAGTAGCACAGATCACGCGCTATCGCACGTACTGCTGCTATTTAAATAAATGTGCCATGTATTAGAGATATTAACCGTATACCATATACTAGCTAGAGAGTGTCATTGTATACATTTCGATTGTCATACCATTTAATCGCAACAGGTGAAAGATGAAAATCCACTCAAAAGCATGGAGTTAAAATACGAAACCATTACACCGACGGTAGATAAATTATTGTTCCACCATCTCCGGGGACCAACTGCGTACCAGACTACAGTAGACATTTACCCACACCACAACAGAACCAGGACGCGGTGGCTGCTCTCGGTTTACTGATGACTACATTTTCCGTTCCGTTCCAAGTTGCATGGCTTCGGTCTATTGAGGATTAGCACATCCGGATAGTCTCGGGTCGTTGTTGGAAGTCGTTCTATCAGACACTGGTCGTGTCGAGTGAATGTAGTTGAATTATGCTGCATACGGTAAACCCCCGCTAAAACAATGTCATTGTGTTTAGGTGACCGGACCGGAAGCGTTCGGGTGGTGCAGCAATAGTCGGAAGTTTTTGTTTTGACACTGGATAGTGATAATTTATCAGGGGTGCACTGTATTGTTCTTTACTACATGTGGCAAGCGAGCAACGTGGCGCCAGCAATGCGCGTTGTCTCGGAAAATCGGTTCAGTTCGCATGGTTGTTCTGCTTGCAGTTGTATGTTGGGGATTTTCGAGATTTGCATTAGTGTCTAAATGTTGGCAGATAAGGCGACGTTGAATATTCCAAACACGGCTTATATTTGACTTGGGAAACCGAACTGTTGGCTTACTGGTGATTTCATCTTGGATTTAGTCATAGATCAAATTTATTTATTTGCATAGGATTACACTATCTTTAATTTGCTGTATAAGTAAGGTAGCTAGCATCGATTCAATGATAAGTTAATAAGTTCACTGAGCTGAACTTAAACTGCTTTTGTAAGGGATGAGTACTGCATATCAAAGGGTAATCGAACGGATGTGTCCTAAGTTGAAATGCTGCTCATGTATCTACCACAATGTCAGTTCCTTTCCTTTTACACCTGATGGATTTGATCTAGCATTTCATCTGCAATTCAATTAGGATTCTTTTGTGCATTCGGATTTACACTAAACATCACGAGTTTGACTTGCGGCTGTCCATCATTTGCTGTTAGATCGTTGTACAATGTTTCCCTCTCATCTGATGGGTTCAAAGAGAAAATGTCCGACTTTTCCAAATAGGTCATAACCCAAGCAACTAGAAAGTCCTAGCGAACTTTCGAGCTGCCTATGATTTGATGGAGCTTGACAGCTGCTTAAGCCGCTATTAGAACATGAAACGTATAGCAACATTACTTTAAAAGGAGGAGCTTTTGCAGCTCCCTTATACGAACGTTTGGTTGCTTGGGAATTCTTCGACTTCCCAAATAGCACAAGAATAATTTCTTCGATCCCATTTTGCTAATTAGAACTCTTCTCACGGAAGAATGGGATTTTTGTTATTAACATAGAATAAACATGCAGAAGAATAGATTTGTTTCCTCTTGTTTATTGTGAGTATCGCAAAGGGAACAAACCGACTCATTCTGCGTTTTGACAAACATTTGCCTTGATGAGCAAATCTTTGACACAGGACTTGTATACAGCTAAAACAGAAAATCCTTCCACTCATGACGTACCATTGCACCATTTATTATCGGCTTCATCTTCACAAGTGCCGGTATTATTCCACAGAAATTTACTCTGATTACAGCCCATCTTGGTACGGATACCAGTGTGACAAAGTCCAGCGGAATTGGACCTAATCGGCTTCTTGTGCTCATTACAGCCCTCGATAATGAGCATCCCAACAGCCCATCTAGATAACCATTATCATCTCCTTAACGCCTCAACGAAACGTAACGGAAGAGCACCCAACACTAACAAAAGTGGTTACAAGCGATCCGGAACGGGCCAACACTGGAAAAATTAATATTTATCTTTCACCCAGTAATTAACGACATGACAGACCGTACTGTGCCTTTGTACCTGCAGGAAGTCTCTGGTTTTAGATATTTCGGTCGCCAGTCAAGCATGAATAGATAAGAATAGCATCCATGTTGGGCGAAAGAGACGAGAAGCTGCACGTGACGGGGGACAGCGAAAAGTTTTCACGGACCAGCACCTTTCAAGCGAGCCTTCTGCAGATTATTTTGGGGTGATTTGCTGCCGAATCGAATTTCCTGGGGCGGTCGGGACTGTGGAACATAATGAAAACTGATACCGACGGAAGCAATTTTGATCAAAATTAACGGAGAGAAAATCCTCGGATTGTACCTTTCGGACGGGCTTACTCCAGCAAATGATGCAATCCAAGGCATATATTTTCCTCCATTACGGGTAAACAAATTGAATTTTCAAAGGCTCAAGCAACCCGTCCACCCTTCGCCAACAGGAACGGGCAAGAAATTAAAAGGCTTGAAATAATGGGATTATAATATACCACCATCACCGCCACCGCTCGGTAGTAGCCGCAAATGACAGACCGACAATGTACATTGCTGCCATTATCCCTCCGCCGCCGACACCGGAAAGTTGACGCGCATCGTCCTTCTCCCACGTGGATTACAATTTCAAGCCAATGTTGAAACTGTTACCGTGAAAGTACTTTCCACTCTGCTGTCAGGGAGAATTATGTTCAGGCAAAACGATTTCTTCACGTACGTATATAATGTTGAGTGGCGGTCTCAGATGGGACTAACCGGCATTAGGACGTTTCAACGGCATGGTTGGTATACATGGAAAAATTATTTTGTTTACAAGCTCCGGATCAATTTGGAAACTTTTACTTTGAGTAATAACACCATTATTGGACTAATAAAATGCTCGATTGAGTGCAGACATGATATACGCATTAGACTGGCAGGAAAAGCGACCATTTTTGGGAACTCAGCCCAATCGAAAAATGGTGGGTCCCTGGAGGAAGAAAGAGGTATTCCCGATATTTATAGGGATAAAAATCAAAGTATTGATACTACAGTCAAAAGGGGGCCTCCCCTTCCATTACCTCTCTCGAACAACGCGAGAAAATTCCCAGGTTTTTGCATCCATAAACAAATTTCGAGGGTCGGACAGCCAGAGCTCTACCATAAGGTTTTGAGAGAGATTTCAATAACCGACCACCTCTTCGGATTTACACACACATACATACACGCTGTTCTTGCAAAACCACAATCAGCGAAGGCTTTAAGCTAGTGTTGAGGAAATCTACAATTCCTAAATTAAGTGTCTGAAACCAAATATTTTGAGATTCTATGTGAAGAACCGGTGGGGAGTCTTCAGCACTAAATACACGGAGTTGGTGTAAAGCAGAAACATCAACGATCCCAAATGGCTTCCCTGGGCTATTCCTGACGTAGAAGTAACTGTGGGTGTTTGTTAATAATCTCCAACGACAACCATTATCAATTAAAACCGCGATGAAGCTCTACCAGTTCTACATCGTTTCACAATATCTGTCCCTTTATATAATTGATATAACTCATGGTTTATGCGACGCCGCCAGATTCTATTCTCCTGCTTACCGTCGAGTATTGTTCGCAGCACCTTACGCTCGAATACTCCGAACGCTCAACGGCCATCTTCCTTTAACGTCCATGCTTCCTGACCGTATAAAGCCACCGGGAGAATCGTTTTAGAGCGAATTTCATCTTCGTTCGCAGAGTGCGGGTAACATCGTTATCGCACGTCACTAGAGTTCCAAGGTACACCAATTCATCTACAATTTTATATATTTCATCATCTAGTGACACTATCGCTACCACTACTGGACCCGTTTGACAGTGTACCGTTTACGTTGTTTACCAGCGACCAAGTATTTGTTTTGCCGGTATTAATCGCTGTCTCCCTCTTAAAAGGGGCAAATGCCTCTTCCACGGCACGTCGATCGATCCCGATAATATTGGTATCCTACGCAAGGCTCAAGAGCATATGTGATGGTCCCGTTCCTCTGCACACCAGCTCTCCTAATCGCTCCCTCGAGCACTATGTCGAACAGTACATTCGGCAGTGCATCACCCTACTTCAATCCATCCAAGGTTACGAAGGATGTCGAAATTTCATCCGCAACCCTTGCACTTGATTTCGATCCATCCAGCATTACACGAATCAGCCGTATTATTCTAGCATAATTTGCCATAATTCATTTGAATCGTACGCCGCCTTGAAATCTATGAACAGATGATGTGTGTATAAATTGTACTCCAGGTATTTATTGAGGATTTGTCTCAGGGCGAATATTTGGTCCGTCGTTGATCGACCCTCACGAAAACCGGCCGACAAAGGACTCCTCAAGCGGTCACAATCTGTTGAATAGAATACGGGACCTGATTATACACACCGAATTAAGAAGGGTTATTCCTCGGTAATCAGCGCACTTTTGTCTATGCCCTTTCTTAAAGAGGGGGCAAATGAGGCCGTCTAGCCAGCTAGCAGGCACTTTTCCTCGTTTGCTCGAGATATCTGCCAGCTATCAGAAGCAGACTACAGCTCATATGTCACGTTCATATGAATGTCTCATAGTTTCTCTTCTTAATTCCCATGTAAGAAAATAGCGATGCACTATTGCAAGTCAGAGTTGCACAAAATCATGACTATCACTTTTTCTTCAATATGTACGCAAAGCTTCGGTCACAGATCAAAATGATCGTCTTTTTCAGTTGATAGAACTTGAGAAACCGAAACTGAGCATAGTGAGTACCAACAACAGTGACGAGGGAGAGAGAAAAAAAAAATGACAAGACGCAGACAGCCGATTCAAGTGCCAGCACAATGATAATTTCTCTTTCTTTTTGTCTACCACGCCAATTCAACAAGCGTTGTTTTTATTCACTAAACAATAACCATATACGATTCGATCACTAGACAGTGTTTATTGACCCTTTGCACTTGCTTTAAATTTGATCGAAATCAGTAACATACTGTTAGTTAAACTTGAAGAATACTTATAGCTTATATGCTCCTGAATTGGTAGTAATCCATGTTGTTTTTGACCTGGTTTACTGCTAAAATATTTATCAACAGACAGAGCATATTTTCACCTAACCGAACACATCAACATGATCAAAACACATCATATATTTCTTTTGATTTCCTTGCATTTTAACCCTGCCTACTGTAATTGGGTGCTCTAGACTGCGAATAAACAGAAGTTTTATGTTATTAGGGAATCCCATATAATACTGAATGAATATTATATTATTAAATATGACATTACATGAGCAATTTACGCTGCTCGAAAATCTTATCGAAACGGTGACGGAAAATGAAAATGAAATATTTCTCAACCAATTTTCGGTTAGCAACCAAACCAATTGTTTAATAGGTAATGTATTTGAACTGTAATATTGAATTCAAGACTTGCATCGTGCAGAATTTAAAATTTCCTTTGCTAGGCTTAATGACAATAATTTTCAAAACTGACTGTCATCGAGAGGCTTCAGTCAAACTGAGTGAACAAAAGAGCGAAAAGACAGAACATTTTTTTCGCAAAGGCACTCACGTAGTATGACTGACACTATATGTTGCTGTCACAGTGTGAGAACTTATACGGAAAGAGAGTCGAATATGAGTACTTGCGACCGTGTAGGAAGGTTTTCTGTTTACGGTTACCGAATGCAGCACTGATTGCAAGATTAAAGAAATACCGCATACCACAGTTGGGAGATTCGAGTGTATTAGGCTTTTTTCCTCGTAAACTTCTTTAGAGTGAATTTATGTTGCAGTTATGGTTGTGATCGGCTGTTATTGGGACCTGGACCAGAGTGAATGAAGCGCAGGAAAACGAAAAAAATATATTTTAGGATAAGAGGAGACAAACCAGGACAAATCAAGCGATTTACTTGACATCCCAGGACTCCAGTCCAGTTAGTTAACAACCAGGACGGTTGATCATCCTAATGATTTATGAACCGGTAGCACGCTGTGTCAAATATTTGATAAAGGCATAAAGGATGTTAAATAATTGTCGAATTTCAAGTATTTGATGTAGAAAGAGTTGGATGTTTGTCGAAATATTGACAGGCTTCCTCGATTGCGAGCAATGTCTACCATGTACTAGCAGTTTCAGTGTACAGGAAATTACAGTGCCCTTGGTACGATCGTATCCTGATTGGAACTCTAACATACAACAACGACCTGGGGTGTCGTTGCGCATGTCGACTCGATCAAAATTGTTTCGAATCGACCTTGGTCTGTTTAAAGTGCATGTAAGGAAACTGAACACAGCTGCCATGATTAGCTATCAATAGAGACACTTGATGTATTTTTCAAATGTATTCACTTTTAATCAGACTTCCCATGAACATCGATGTACATGTACATGTTTGCCTCGAACATCGAACCAAAACGAACGATATTCAAATTCCAGTTCAAAAAGCCGTATACGTACACCGGGTGCGTACACGAAAACTATTCGCACAAGCCAAAAAGAGTCAACGCTAGTGATGTTGAGAGTGGGAAAAAACTGGTGCCACGAACCTGTGTACACACACCGTGTACATACATGGCGTACGGTTGTGCAGGCCAACATGTGCACGTGTTTTGGTACGAAATAGCGTTTCGAGATCGTACACAAAATGTGAGTATAACGTGAGTATAGACACAGAGTCAACATTGTGTACGATGTTCATTTGGGAAGACTGATTTTAATCAAAGAAATGTCTTCAAACAGGATTTGGACTCGGTTGTAGAATTTTAGCCAGAATTCTGCCAGAAAACAACCAGATTTCCTAAAAAAATTTCCAAAAAATTTCAAGTCTCAAAAATAAAGACATGTCTTCATATCTGGCATCGCTGTCTGTCAGTGTTATTCCAAACGAACAAACTACCTTCAAAATACATTAATTTAACTAATTTGGAGTAACAATGACAAATAATCATTGTCAGGGATGCCAGATAATATATTTTTGAAATCAGTGCGCACCATATGATAAATGTTAAAGAAAACATTGAAGTTTGTCTCAAAACAAGAAGTCCTGACCTTTTTTTTGTTTTAGCACGAGGTCAAAAATTGAGTACGAGATTAAAAATTCAGAAATCTGTGCTTGTCTGTGCTTTTTAACAGAAAGCTGTGGAGACTTGCGCAGTTTTAAAAATCTATGCATCGCATTGAAAATCTGTCTAACACAGATTAATCTGTGCGCTTGACATCCAATCATTGTTGCATTTTTGGCAGTTGTTGTTACTTTTTAGTTACTCAGTTTCTGTACAATGGTATTCGATTCGAGCTCGAAAATTAGAAGAAGTACTAGATTATCAGGAAGTTATGGAACCTCAGCAATTAAACTCGATACTAATAATAAACACAAACAAAACAAAAACGAGAATTTATGAATCAAATTTGTGCATGATACATTACATCTAGAATGATATTGATTCTCTGACTCAACTAATGACCCTAGATTATACGGAAAATCCGAAACATCCGTATAACTGGTCAATTTATGAATCTAGTCCTAGAAGTCATAATTTTTTTGTTGTTCTCCCGGAAAGTTTCTACGAAAACAATAGGTTTTTTTCACGAATATGATTTCTTTGAAATAATAATTCTGAAAAAAAACTTTCGTAAAAATCGCAGACTTCCAAAGCCAGTTTCGGATCATCTACGTTACCAATAGGGTTCCAATCCTAATCACAAGTACTAATTCATAGGAATGATATTCCCAAAAATATTTTCGAAAATATCTAAGAGCTCTATGACAAAGTCAATGAATTGGCCGGTTCCACGAATGTTCCAGATCTTCTGGAAGCTAAAACAAAAACATTTGTAGGTTATAGGTACGAACTCATTCAAAGAAAAATTCTAGAAACACTTCAAAAACACCTGATTCTAAGACAATCTTTATGAATTAATCAGTTCAGCGAATATTCCTGATTTTCCGGATTGACCATGTGATCAATTGTAGCTCTCCTTTTGTTATGTCGACAAAAGGCTCACAGGGTCGTCTTACCTGACAGCAGTTTGCTATCAAATCTGTTTTTTACTTTTTGACGACATTCGATTAGCTAGAGATTACGGAGTAGGAAAAGCTATGAAAATTTAGAGCCATAGTACTCAAATGAGAACAAAGATGGGAAATATACAGATCGAATAACTAGAGGTGGCAGGGTCATTAGAAACAGGCTTAAAATCTTACGGACTAATCTTTTGTCTTCTGCTGGCAGGAGTCGAGCTTAGGCAGCATTACTACGAATCGCTCAAGACTACCAGCAAGTCTCACGGCAAAAACAGACTTGTCCCTCTTTACCATGATAACCGACAAAAGAAACCTGTTGACGATTCACAGCATTAATGAAATGCTGCATCTTTGTTTGCCTTTCGAATGCCTAAGCTCGACTCCTGCCAGTAGAAGGTAAAAGATTGGTTCGTAAGATTTAACACCTGTTTGTAATGACCCAGCCACTTCTAGTTTTCCGATCTTTATACGAATTTCATATCCTGACTCTCATTCGAGTACTATGGCTCAAAATTTTCATAACTTTCCATACTCAGTAATCTCTAGCTAATTGAATGTCGTTACAAAGTAAAAAAGAAAATGTGACTACATATTAATTTAAAAAAAAAATCCAATTTAAGGCATTCGCATGAAAGAGAGTGGCCGACTAACATAGACACTCTCACCCATCCACCGACTTTCTCTTGCACCGGAGTGTTATCACAAGTCCTCACGAAGCAGGGTGACAAAAGCAGCAGTAATCGAATTTTCAAAAGGCGAACTCTCAATTTAACTAGGGTTGATACGAGTTTCAGTGCATTCCGATTCAGTTCACTATACCGGGGATCGTCGGCAACCAAAATGGCATCGGTCGGGTTTCGTGCCTAGTTTCAAAATGGCGAATTTCTGTCCGGTTAGAGATACTAAATGTTGCGATCCACCTTCAAATCCGTCTGAAAAGATGCCTCCTGAAGGGGAGGTGAACCGGAAAGCTTCCGAGAAGAGAATGGAAGAGAAATAGGACCTGATAGGGACCTACAACAGGTATTAGCACATGTGACGTCACGATCTGGTTTTGTCGTCAAAGTTTAACAGGTTTTTTAATATTTTTTTCCTTTTCCTTCTTTTAACAATTATCACGTCACTTACAATAGCAGTTTTTCTTCTCTAGCCTCCTTTTTTACTACAATTTTACGCATAACTTTTAGGTTACATATATTACAATAGATTTAAGTATTTTTACTAACCATACTACTAGAAATATGTATTCTTAATTCGTTTTGTTTAGTACGTAGACATTTTTATAGCGTTAACTTGGGATAACTAGATGATAAGCAAAAAAATCACTAACTTATATCACCTAATAAGTAGCACATATAAAAACTTTAGTAATTGGGTCATTAAGCCACATGCTCTCTTCGATTTTTCCGATGCAGCTTACGTTAAAGATACGTATCGAACTTTTTTTTTCACTTTTTGTGCGCGAAATATTTTTTTTATTTTCTCCAAAAATTTAAAAAAGCGTTTTTTTAACTAATACTTTTTCTCTCGTTTTCCTCAAATTTTCAACTTTTAACGTTGAATGTATTCAACATAGTGATTTCAAAATACAAACAATGTATTTGTATGATTAATGGGAATGTTGAGAAGACGTTTTCATAGTGGTGACAACATACAATCGTGTTTTGAATATTCTATAGTGACTTTCCCGTAGCCCGCCAAAGGCGGGGTTGGGCCGCAGTGGGTTAATAAACTTAATGTTGCAACCAGCAGCATCATTTTAGTCGCTTTCGATGGGTTCCAATTAGTGTCCATGTAAGTTTAAAAAGGACATGACAATACAGTTTTTTTGTTCGCTAAGGAATAAAATGAAAACGATGATCAAAATTCACAGAGAAAAGAGAGAAAAAATCAATTGAAATCGATTCAATGGCACTTCTGCCTTTTCTATACACTCAACTCAAGTGCTTTCGGAATTGCACTCTGATCCTCTCATTTTCGAAAGACGCTTAAGTTTATGTTATCCGTAGGACTTCGATGCGTCAGGTGCAACAATTTTATTTGACAAACTGTTTCTCAAATTGTGGTAAAGTGAACCTGCAATCAAGCAGATACTTGAGCCTTGTTGAAGTAGTCAAACATCTTGTGGAAAAAATTAGAGCAAATTACTTTTATTAAAAAAAACAAACCAGATTTGTGTCCATATATTTGTTTAACGAAGTGACAAATTGACTTACAAAATGTAACCGAAATTGTCATAGTAAGTTGGCCTTACACTTCACTCTTCCCGCAAAAGGGGAAATAAGTGCGATGTATTCCCTTCCATGTGTTAAAATCAAGAGATGATGAAATTATTGAGATTCGAAATGCCTGATTTGGCAGGCCATATGCACATGTGGCAAAAGTAGTGCGTGATCAATAGCACGGTGAGATTTACAAAGTTTATCCTGATTTTGAGACAACATGATGAAATCCATTTTTTTTATTTGATTTGGTTTCATACCAGTAATCCGAAACCGTGCAGAAGTGGTATGCAACAAATTCTATGATTTCTTGCCGAAATACAGGCACTCATCAAACTGTCCTGAGCTACGACCAATCGAAACCTATTTCGCGAACTTCGGAAGACCAAAGAAGAGGCGAAGGAAGGAAACGAAAATAATGAAAAAGTGGGCAAAAATTCGGAAACTGACTGTATAGGCTCTGAAAGAGGGTGTCAAACTTATCCTAAAATTTAACCGACGAATGTAAGCTGAAATAAATTCATATATTTGCAATAATTATCATCGACCAGCCTTTTATGCTCTAAATTATTTTTTTTACGAAAGTTGACACTTGTGCGACTGAAACTATAGCTTTCGACGAGATTTCCGGCCGCTCCTTCTTCTATATAAGCTAAAGTGGATATGATTTTAGTACTCAATTGTCAGAAATTTTGTAGAGAATCGGAGTCTTCCATGCGAACTTTGTTTATCTGCTCTACCAGTCCTAGTTAGTTCGTATTTCCAGAATTTTTCATGTTAATAAAATAATTTAGATGTTTTAGGGAGTAACAAAATCGATTTCGCTTAATTGTTCGTATTGAATCTCTAGAATAGTCTCGCGTAATCTAGGTGGCCACACTGACTTTCTTTTGTTTTAACAGTTATGTGTCCAACAAAAAAAAACACCTTTAGCAGGCCAACGAGGGTACCCGGGTACCCACAAATTGAAATGCTCATAACTATGGCTTCCTTTAACCGATTTGGACACTTTTAGATGTTTTGGATTCAGGAACTCGTCCACTTTTTGATTCTGTACAATAGAACCGGAATAATGGATCTGGTTTCTGGTAATCCGGATATTCTGGAGTAACGTTCCAGTACTAGGATATGATTTGTAAATTTTAATAATATCCAAGCAATATGAGTATCAAAACTCTTCAAATTGTCTCGGAAGTCAATTTTTATTGTTACGGGACCCTATGGCAATTTGAAAAATGGAATTGGAATGGAATGGCCACTAACGGCCCCACGGGAACATGCTCCGAAATGTCCGTTCCGGAGTCAAATCACCAAATGGTCCCAAAACCACGATATACAGCCTACTGATGCAATTCCAAGAACTTTGATACCCATATTGCTAGTATTCCATTGAAGTTCGCAAATAGTACCCCAGCGCTGGAACCTGCTTCCGGAAACCCGGATTCCCGGGAACCGAATGAAGTAACTCGATTCATTCTTACCAAGTCCAAAAGTGGATGAGTTCCTGAATCCAAAACGGCCAAAAGTATCGAAATCGGTAGGATATTACCTTAGTTATGGGCATTTTAGTTTTGTGGGTACCCGGGTACCCACGACGGCCTGTTACGTAATAAAAAAAATCAGGAGCCCCTCCTCACTCCCACCCTTACTATATAAACAATATAATTAACCCAAAAGCTTGACTTAGTGAAGTTCTAAGATGTCACAAAGTTTCAATTTCCAGCTTTGGATAAAACATAGGAATTTAATTAATTGAAACTTAAAACGGTACCCGGGTACCGCGTCGGACACACAACGGTTAAACATCCATGCGTTCATCGCGCGTATTTGTTATCATACCTGAAGGTTTCAATCTGTTAGCAACTTTACTAGCAATTTTCTCGATACTGCATCTTTCAAATTGGCGGACACGATAAATGAAAAACAGATTGACTTCATTTAAAATAATATAACTTGATTTAATATATGTGTAGCCAGTCGATGAACCACGGAAAACTGAATAAAACAATTTTCTGCCTAATATTTCGAAGAAATTACAAATTTTAGTTAACAATATGAGATTTTTCGATTTTTTTATTGCCATTGCCCGAAATTCATTTTATTGGTTCACAGAGTAACTACAAGTCTAAGTTTTATTTTTTTAAATTTCCAGTGTCAGAAAATTTTATTAAGAATTACCAAATCCGCCGTGACGCTCCTCGACGAGATAATGTTTGGACGTCTATTCTTAGAACGCTCGTAAATTTTTCGTGCATTTTTATGCACCAAAAATTCTATAAATAAACCACGAAAAATGAATAAATAAATCTTAACATTACACAAGAGGCCTTGCCTTCAAAATCGTAAAACCAAAATACTTTCACTTTGAGCTTTTTACAGCAGACTTCCCATAGAACTATGTTATTTTAGATATAATAATAAGATAATTTAAGGGACGGAGATAGCGTAGTACGCAGCTCGCCTGGGTTCGATTCCCAACACCGCACAATGGGTTAGTTTTTTCGAAAGAGACTTTTCCAACACGAATAAAGAGGCGAATGACCCTAAGGTTAAAACCTCTATAACAAAAAAAGGATGATTTACACCAAAAATTTATTGGCCTTTAAGAGAGCATTTCTAATAATTGTAATAACCGTCCCACGTCAAAACACACAAGAGCAATCAAGTACCGACCTTACAGAACGAATGGCTGCACCAGTTAATATTTTCTTCAATATAGCACTCGAATTTACAGTACGAAGATACAGTATGCTCCTCGGTCTTGTAAACGCACCGCCTGCCTTTATTGAAACGCCCTACCAGCTCCAGTGGGCTGTATGTAGACATGCAACTGCAATGTTCTGCCATATCGACAGGAGCGCAAGGGCGTAGGTATATCCTGGGTGTTTTCGCTGTCCTTCCTTTCACGTTCGCTGCTGAAAGTCACGGAAATCCGGAGCAAATCGAACGCCGAGCTAATTACTAATGCGTCGTATTACTTCCTGGAGAAGTCGACGAGTTGAGGCAGCCAACAAAATGGTACCCAGTTCTAGTTGATCATTTGATTGCATGTTTGTCTGTAAGGATATTGTGGCGGGTAATGGATAATAAAAAGCAATCTGGTAAATTGTTTGTTGAATAAAGGAGGAACATAGAGAAAGACTGTTGCTATAAGGAGAACTTGTTACTAGAGACTCATTAAAGGAAATATAATTTTGATTTTGGTAGTTCCGCGTTCCACTGAAGGCATTTTTGTAATGCTTTTTTGTAGTTTTAATTCAGAATGCTTTTATGGAACGCTACATTCAAGTTTATTTGTTTGACTGTACTATTTTGTCTTCACGCTCCGTCTTAGTCCGTATACAATCTTACCTAGGACTCTAAACGGGTCTATTGTATTTGTCAAATTATAATGAATGTAACCGACAATTTGAATTCTATCGACAACAACCTTCTTGTGAAACAATTGTTTTTTATTCGTCTGTATAGCAGATTTTATTGTAATTCACCCGTATCTAAATATATAGGATTTTCTATTGTCATTAAAAACAAATGGTAGCGAATTTTTACGTGATGAAAACTGTAAAATCCGTTTGAGAATACCTATTTCATGATGAGGAGAAACCAAGCTCCTAACGCGGTTTAATTGGATTCTTTGTCATCGTTTTGATCTTGTTTACCCTGTTAAAAACACTTCCGGTGATATTTTCACTGGGGCAGCATGTTGGTGTTCATTGAGTACGGAGATAATTTCGCTTTTTCCCTTGAATAAGCGAATTTTCATCCGCTCTGTAGTAAACCAATTTTATGGCGCTGAAAGGTTGCTGCAGAAAGTGAAAAAATAAATATCCTAGACTATAAACGAAGATTAACTGACAATATTGCTCTAGATAGCTGTGCCATTTCCGACTTTATTTCATAAACAAACCAAATAGAAATGAAAAAAGAAGAACCCCGGCATAAAGGTCCCGAGCGTCCGAAACGACGGGCAAAGACAAAATAATACGAAGCCTGTATAGCAAAACACATTCCTAACCTAAAGCTTTTAGCAAAATTCAGATATAAGACGAGGGGTGCACTTTCCAAAAGTTTGTTCAGCCATAATTTTCCTAGCATCGACAGAACAGCTCCGCCTCTTAATACCATCTAAATTAGATAATCTTCATTCGCTTGACACTTTTATTAAACATTATTCCACTGTCTCTCTTTTCACTTCCAGGTAAGTCCATTATTTTCCCATGAGACTTTTTATGACTAAATTGCTGTTGAACTGCTGCAAACATAATTCATAAGGTAAAGTCTGCAAAAACGGGTCCGACTTCCGGTTGCCCCATCTACCAAGCTACACCAATAGTATCATCATCAAACTTTAAAGTTTACTCTTAGCATCAAGACACCATACCAACAACCACCTGCACACTTAATCGTCGCTCGTTTATCACACACCTGTCTGGCTGACTGCCCGACTAGCCACCCGGTTCCTGGACTAGATACCAGGAAGAAGCTACAGTATCCGTTGCATCTGGTGCAAAACGGAGATGCCGGAAACTCAGGTTCTCGCCTTGCTAGAAGTGGCGCAATTGGTGTGCATTGTAGCTCCTTCTCCAAGTTTATTTCTATTGTGAACTTTTTTGTTTGCCTCCCGGGGTTCGACTAGAGAAGTTAAGGTGGGATCGTGTTTCTCAAACGGAAAGTGAACAGAACTTGTTCCGTGTTGTGTGGCTGACTGCTGATGGGGAGAAAAAAATGTTGCCACCGTGCGACGTGGTCAACCGAATTTAATTAAATCATAAATTAAGATAAGTTTCTTTGCTTCCACTTTTGCGTACTTTCGGCTGATGAGGACGTAAGGTGAACTGGGTCGATCGGTGTCACTAAGCGATTCTATTTCAAAAAGATCGAATAATTCATAATGAGCAAATCTATTATAAAGGTTTAAGTGCCTATACCTGTGTGTATATCAGAAACTCTCCGTTAATAAATCGGTCGCTCTTACGTTCGCTTAACTTTTGCGTATAACACTAGTCGAAATCGTAGTCTTTCGATATAGACAGAAGAATAATTTGAAAATGATTATGACGTCATTTTGAATAAGACGTTGGATTGTTTCGTTAAACTGTGATACATACAGACTTCAAACTGCACCTATCGATATCGAATAGAATGTGCTTTGTTTATATTGGAATAAATAATGTAATGAAAGAGCAATCGATACATTTATTCTCAAAATAACAGTCGCTTTGTTCACAATCGTCTACAGACTGGAAAGTAAGGCTGTAATCATACTGTGAGGGAATGAAATAATAATAAGAAAACCTATAAAGAACAGCTCATGTTGTAAAGAAGGAAAGATATCAATTAAAATCCAGATTATTATCATTCCACATTTTAACAAGGGAAGAAAATTCTTGCTACGCTTACATCTACAAATCCGAATATATCTGCCCGAAACATAAACCTGAGAGTATAACTAATGAATCAGAAGTAGGATTAGAGGGTGTAATACGCCCCACCGGGACAATACGCCCCGCCTCTATTCCTAGGACGCCAGAATTATCTGAAACCTAAAAATGACTGATAACAGATTTATTTCATGAAATCGGCGTACTGAGTTAGATTTGCATTTTTAAAATAATGTCTTAAGAGCCTTTTTGATGTAAGTTTCCACTATTTTTCGATAAGAATTTCAACCAATTGGAATGAGACGGATTTGGTAGAACTGTTGAAGTTGCGTGTAGAATTATTTATGCTTTCACAACAGCTCATCACACATACTAAGCTCTAGATGATTAGCATAACTGCAAAGTAACCATTTAGTCTTGTGAAGATTGCGAATAATACTCGTCTATAATGAATCGGATTCGCTGCTTTCAGAAACAGGGACGACAATCTCTTATGGATTGGATCTCTGTCTTCCATACAAAACAGTGTATCGCTTGTAAATGCTCAACTAGCCCACTGAACTGATACACGTTATTTTTTAAGAAATCCAATCCACGCGAACCACACCATCAAACACCTAAAAGTAGCTTGGATTCATCTAATATATATTTCTTTTTGTCGCTAATATATTTTTATTTACTCAATAATATAGAAAATTTCTATATTTCCTACTTTATAGATCAAATAACTCTGGCTTAACATTATCCATGATTACTAAAAATAATCTATATTTGTGTTCTAGCTCCATTTATTTTTGAATGACTTATTTTTCCTTTTATTGCTATATCTTAAATCAGATTCATACTAACACTCACTAACGCAATAAATTGTATATTCAATCCCATTCTAAACGCACAATTTCACAATCTCTCCCATTCTAAACGTACAAGTGCTCGTGGCCTTCGCAATAACGCTAACCTAGTCACAAACGCGAACATGTAATTGCAAACATCCACGCATATTTACACTCGCGATCTTGGTAATTAAGTAAATGTTTAAGCATTTATAAATTTACAAACGCGGTCTCAAGAATTAACCCATCGCTCGCGCGATCATGAATCGGTCCCATCCGGAAATCTCTACCCACGATTCTGCTAGCCTAGCCTCATGTCTTTAGTTGGACTAATAAAAAATTACGCTTATATACACTAGACAACACGTTCCATGGCGACATGACAGAGAACTCTAGTTATGCAAGGAAAACTCACTCTCTTTTAGCATTTGAACCATACACTGAAAATTAATTATAATATTCTCGGTACGCGCGCAAACATCTAAAAACACGCGAATATGTGGATGGACACACGGTTATAAAATCGAATTTACACACGCGATGTCACACACAACACAAACACGTTAACATACAAATGCTTGCGCCTTTTACGATCAACCTACACCCGCGATATCGCAAACATGATAAAATCCCAATGATAAGGTGAACGCTTTTCAGTCTCAGCACTTTTTATTTTCAAACGCGGTCTAAAGCGTGAACGTACAAATTCCCGCGCTCGCGCGATCATGAGTCGGTAGACTAATTAAAAAACACTCATATCCACTGGACAACACGATCCATGGCGACATGACTGGTAACTCTAGTGATATGGGTTAACTCACTTCCTGTCAGAATGTGAATCGTACACCGAAAACTGAATATCAGAATGACGGTCCGCGTAACCATCCACACGCGAATATGCGAATGGCCACACGGTAACAAAGTCGAATTTATACACGCGAAGTCACATACACGCGAGCACATGCGACAAACACGTTATCATACGAACGTTTAAGCGTTCCACGATGATACACGCACACCTACGCCCGCGATCGCGCAAACTTGATAACATCACGGCAATAAGGTAAATGTTTTAGTACTTACAAAGTTAAAACGTGGTCTCAAACGCGAACCCGTCCGTGTTCGCGCGATCATGAATCAGTTACGCTCGTAAATCTTTACCCTCCGTCCTAGCAACTTAAGGCCATATATTCAGTTGGACAAATAAAAACGCTTTTAATCCACCTAACAGTGTGATGAGACATTTCTTATAACTCTTATCACTCTCTTCGGATATTATATCGTTTGAGAACATTTAGAACTTGATGCTTCGCGATGTTTTTGATAACACATACTACATGGGATAGTGGCAGGACTCAGAGAATCGCTCAAATCAGCATAGGACAATATCAGTGCTAGAAATCTCAAACCAAATAAATGGAAAAGCGAAAAATGGCCCATTAAATAGACATACCAACGAATTATTGTTAATGCTCTGTTAATAAAATATCTAAATTGTGGTGGGAAAACTGAATTTTCCTAAAGGGGTTATATATTGTACTGAGTCAAAAAAATCGAATTTTTTTGAATCGATTTGAAGTTTATACTTTACTCAAATTTCCAACGCGACTGAGAACTAAGAAATCAACGCTTTTTTCTTGAAAACTACTAGCAGTGACACCATTCAAAGAAAATCAACAGTGAATATTTCCAGACTAGGTTTTATTTCCTATTTAAGAACTATTGTGTTTTATATTCTAGATTGCATGATTCGGTGATCGAAACCCAAAACTTCATAAAGTATTTGAAATTATTAAATTAAAATTTGTTTTTGCTATTTAAATTGACAAAATTATAGTATCGCCCCTTTGGCGATTGTTTACTTTTTCGGTCCCACCTATCAGCATTGAAGTATCGCCCTTACGTTTTTTACAATAACTACAGTTTTACACCACCGATTTCGTCCGGGTTTTTTTCAATGGCAATCATTGTTACTATTTACAGCTAGTATCAGCTTGATAATCCTAAAAAATACGAAAAAACAGTTTCGCCTCTAAACTGCTAGCAAAAAAAGTATCGCCCTGATTGTTTGCATGGAGCGTGGAGGGCGAAACTTTAAATAAACAAACAAAAATACAGTTTCGCCCGTTGTATTTTTTGCTGTAGTTTAAGAAAGCAAAATCGTAGAATCCAAATTTTTAGGTTAATTTGTTGCGTTTCAAAGCCCTCATTCGCATTTATTGAAAAAAGCCTTATGTTTATATTTGTAAGTATCGCCCTTTTCACAAAAAAGCGTTGAAATGGAATCGCAGATCCTGATATCACGCTATCTCTGAAGTGCATGCGTGCATAGTTCCAAATTTTACTTCGACGTCGACTTTTTCTAAAGGTGACTTCCCAGTAGTATCCTTGATTTGAATTATTATCGCTAATCCTAATGCCAAAGAACAAATAAAAACCTCTCGAAAACGAACCGTTTGGGAAAATCATCATCATTACTGGAATTTTCATTTTCACGAAACTTTTCGATAACCTTCCGTCACTTGCGTTAATGCACTGGGTGCACATTGCTCTGAAAACCTAGCGAAATCGTCTTAGGGCACCAGCGGGTCTAAATCAGAGCCATCTGTGCGGCGAGTTAAATCTGTAAAGAATACTAAAAATTAATTTCTCTTCCATAATTTTCAGTTCAGCAATTCGAGAGATCGTGCTCACCGCAAGCCATGAAAAATAGACTACGTTGTGAAGCGATGGTCACTATTTATTAAAAAATCACGGTTAAATAAAAAATTAAACTATTAAAAAATTTCAAATAGTTTTTAATTTTCACAAACTTATTAGGAAAAATTGTTTAATAAGCTTACGTAATATTGTGTAGGAAAAAAACTGAAAGTTTCAGTATTTTCTCTATCTGCAACATATAAACCCTTAAGTATACCAATTAAATGGTATACGAATTGGAATAAGTTCGCCAAATTTTGGAAGAAGTCTATAAAATAACCCCTTGAAAGCTACCTAAAAATTGTTGTAGTTCGATGCAATAAAAAAATTCCCAAAAATGAAATCTACCTATTAATGTGAAATAATACATACAATAAAGAATAATACATGCAATAAAGACCCATTTTTATCAGTCTCATGGAGTATTTTAGGCGGACAAAATGGGGACATTGACTAAATCGGGCAATTTTTTGTTCTTTTTAATAAACTGAAGCTGTTTAAATATTCTTCCCGTCCCTTGATGTAGTCTGATAACTATTTCTGATTATGATGAACTTTTTATTTTTACATATTTCCATCTTCATGATAAGGAAAACATGCGCAAGAAAGGATTTACTCGAATTCAGTCTTGTTCATCTGCTAGAGCCCATCAAACATATGTTCATATTTGGCTGATAAAATCGGGGTTTCATTGTATTATAATAGATATTCAGCATTCGAAGAAGTTTCTTGTGAACGAGTGTAGAACGACTTTGTTTCTACTTGCTTGCCAGAAATTCGGTTTGGTGAAAATCGATCATACTGTCCAAACGGCATAATTCCGAAACCGTAATTTTTGAAGTTTTAAAATTATGCTGAAATAATTTTTCAGATAATAGTAACAGAGTTCGTGTTGTCTTTAGCGAATTTGTTGAGACTTTATTGTAGTCATTAATATTAACCTGAGAAAATTTACCATAAATACTTCTTGGACGATATACCGTCAAAATGATTTTATCAAATGATGCGCTGTTTAACGTTTGTAAAACTCATCGAAGATACTAAACCTCCGAAATTGGCGGTTTCAAAATGATGCTATCTTGACCTTAAATTACTGTATTTAAACATTTGACCTATACATATAATTGGCCATACAACAAAAATCAAATGCTCATCAAAATCGATCAGAACCTGCTAGAGTCGAATGGAAATCGTCATTTTTCATAAATTTCTCTCTACATTCGGAAAGTGTTATCCTCGTTATAAATCATATTACGTTTTCGTCTCGACGCATTCCCAAAATAAAAACCTGTTTTAATCCACCTAGTGGTGCAATTGTGCTTGTCTCATTTGTCCAGACTACGATTCCATGGCTGGTTGTGTTCAATACAATGGTTGAAATGAATATTACTTGTTCAGTACGATTTGCACATACATACAACGGATCGACAGCCACGATCTTGAGATACTATGTGATACTGAAACATCGCTTGAAACCAGCGGCGGATCATGGAGAAAGATCCGGGAGGTCCAGGCCCTGCCGAACATTTTCAACTTGTTAAGAAATTTTAAACTAGTTTTAATTTTAAAGTAGCTACCCCTCATTGCATACTCCCTCAGGGCCGGTATGATTGACGATTTTTAGAGTGATTGCATAACCTTTCTATATTAGAAAGGTAAAAATGTACCAAAGTCCAAAAAAGTCAATTTTTGTCAAACATCTCAATGTTTCATGCATTTTAAAGTCATTTGGCATCAAAAATACAAATTTGATTTTGAAATTTTTCATTTCATTTGTGCAAATCGATCCAGCCATCTCTGATTAACAAAGGTTACATTTTTTTTCCACATATACACATACACACACAGACATTTTCCGATCTCGACGAACTCAGTCGATTGGCATATGACACTCGGCCCTCCGGGTCGGGATTAGACTGACGAATTTTAGAGTGAATGAAAAAAGCAAAAACATTTTTAGCAAATGTTGAAAGTTATGCATTTTTTTGGTGAGCAGTTCTATGTTTCATAGACATTAAATCAATTTTAACTTCGCTTCCTATTAACTAAAGACCCTTATTACAGTACATTTCTACAAAAACGAGCTCAATTTGAAAATAAATCTGAGGATTATGATTGATTACAGAACTCTGGAATTTTCTATTGGAATGTTTCCAGGCAGGAATTTGATATTGATGCAATTAGACAACTGTGAAATCAAGACCAATAGATCAGTTACATATCAGGACCCCATTCCGACAATTTATCAAAAGTCCTCATGATGTTTACAACAACAGGTTATCAATGTACGGATCAAATAATTGTTATTGTAATATTGAATTAAATCAGTCTGCATCAATAAATTTTCAACTTCAATCCAATATTTTTTTTGGGTCTGGTGGGGGGTGGTGGTTGTATGGTGTTAAACCCCAAAACCTTCTCTTGGCTACGCCGTTGCTTGGAGTTATTTATTTCGCTTTTCATTTTCCGATATGTTTCAGATCGATCCGATGGTTATAAGTTAGAAAAAATGCAGTCAGAAGGTTCGCACAAATGAACATTTTTGTACTGATAAGTTATCAAGTTCCTTCCAGACAACTTAGAAGTGTTCGGTGATTATTTCTAGCGGTTGTAGATAGAAAAATGAAATACAAAATTCGATTTATCGAAATAATGTTTGGCTTATTTCAATGGATTATTACTATATTGTACAATAAATAGGCGACAAAGAGTAATCCACAAACAACAAGCCATAACTTTTAAAGTATTCAAAATAGATATTTGAAGTCTTCAGTAAAGTTATTCGCAAAAGGAAGAGCTACAAATTTGCTGAAGGCATCATTTCGATATAATCACTTCCAAGAAAATTTGTGAAAATATCTCACTCATAGGGGGATTAATCAGCAAAAGCACAATACCAAAAGAAAGGTCATATTGCCTCCATTAAATTCTCCGAAGATACTATTGACCTATAATAAGCCGTTTTGGCGTTAATAATAGATTACATGTTTTTGGTCATATTTCTGGCAATGGGAAATGATAAAAATCTTTCGTCCGCATTTAATGTTAAATATCTCTTTTGATAATAGTCCGATTTCAACAATCTATAGCTTGTTCGAAAGGTATTCGTTGAAGCTATCTAAAAACATATAAATTGTTAATCTATATTGTCAATTTCGGGAGATAATTCAAAAAAACTGCAAAAAACGCCATTTTTACGCATTCAAACATTCATATCTTGGAAACTAAACATCAGAATCAAAAACAAATTAATAGCGTTCATACTGTTTTTTAGTTCTTTCATTTAAAATTGGTTTGGTTAAGATCGGTTCAGCCATTGCTGAGAAACACGAATGAGAATTTGTCCGTTACATACACACACACACAGACACACACACAGACATTGTCCCAAATCGTCGAGCTGAGTCGATTGGTATATAAGACTCGGCCCTCCGGGCCTCGGAAAAAATCTTGAAAGTTTGAGCGAATTCTATACATTTCTTTTATAAGAAATGTAAAAATAAAGCTCATATACACTAGGCAACTCGTTCCATGGCGACACGACCGGGAACTCTAAAGATGTGGAAGAACTCACTTCTAGCATCTGAACCGTACATCAAAAATTAAGTGTCAGTAACATACACGTTAGCACACGTGAAGTACACACGCACTCGCGATCGAACACGTTGAAGTACAAACGCTCGAGCCCCTCGCGATGATACACGCGTAGGCGAAATGTCTGCGCCCGCACATAGCTGAACCGTACAATGAATATCACATTCGGAATCACGACCCGCTGCAGTTGGCCTTAAGTAGTGTTTTAGTGGGTGACATTTCCCGTCTCGTCTGCAATTGTAGTGTGTGATTCTGACGGGGATCCCTTCCGAGAATCTAGCTCTACAGCTCCAGTAGGACAACTCTCGAAAAAAAAAACGTGTAATCATATATTAATAGGATGTCTTTATAAAAAATCAGCAAGCCCTCGCTCACCAAAGTTAATATTCAGTTCTTCCACGAATTATGAAATTTCATTTTCCATTCAAATTTTCAATAATGTACTAATGAACTTAGCTAAACAGTCTTTAGGTGAAGTATTACAGTCGTGATTCGCTGGTTGGACATTTTTTAACTGGACTGCTTTTTAGTTGGACCTCCGCTAGTTGGACCATTGTCCAACTAAAAAGCATCTGAACGCCAAAATCTCATGTCAAATTTACTTTGATAATCAATCTGACAATATTTAGAGATGTGAACAGATGCATTTACACTGCCAACATCTTCTTTGGGGAGTTTTTGACATTTGTCAGTCAGTCCAACTAGCAAATCATATTCGTTAGTTGGACGAGGCTGTGGCCCAACCAGCGAATCACGACTGTACTTAATTGATTAATGGATACACAAATAAAATAAATAAATGGATTGCAGTATTATTACGGTGCAAATCTGATTTTTTTAAACCGGATCCAGTTTAAAACTGAGTCAATGAACTTAGTGCATGTTCTGCAGCGTGCTATTTCATATAGGAGTCAGTGTGGAACTGGAATTAAAGCAGTTACATCCCCAGTGTAGCGCTAACTCTATCATTTGTTTACTATTTACCTGACAGTGTGATTCCAATTGAGCACAAAAGCTGTCAACAGCACTCAATCAGTAGAAAATTTTTTCGAATCCTCCTCGAACGAGGGACATTGACAGGTCTCGTGCTCAATTCAACTGACACTGACAGATGGTAAACAAATGATAGAGATGGCGAGTCATTATACCAGAGGGACTTAGCATCTTCAACCAAAACCACCAACTATCATCCGCCTTTCAGTAGGTGTAAATCCGGTTCACTCCGCCCGTGCTTTAGAAATACCTACACAAGCATGCTGTCAGATACCTCAGTGATAAAAACGCATCACGTTTATACGAAATATGAAACGTGTGTGGCTCATTACCCAAGTAACAATTGAAGTTTTATAGCACGCTACTAGTGCAGTCTAAGTTTTATGAGTAGCTATAAAACCACCGTAAAACCTCAATTGTTACTAGGGTATCCTATGTACCTACAAATCGCCGGAACCATTTTGGCATGAGAATTCCGATCCATCGCATAAACAATCATAAAAATAACTACTCGTAGGCTCATCCGTCCGATCGTTATAGTCATAATATTGCTCGTTTGGCATGCGAGCAACAAATGATTCAAACAGACTTTTACTTAATTTACTTAAATTTGTTTTTATTTCAGGAATATGCATAGCATTTAATTTTTACATTACAAGTGCTCAGATTACAACCTTTTCATCTTTGGGTATAGTGTAATTATTAGTTTGGTAGATATCCAGTGCAAACTTGTTTTAGTTTTTTTCTGGTTTCGGTGGATTGTTCAAAAAATATTTATTCTATTCAGGTATGGGAAAATTCGTTCACTCGCGCGACTGTTGCTAACTGTAGATCACAAAGTAATCAATATTTTGTGCTCACTAATGAACCATGAACAACGCACCAAGGGAGAAGTATAAAAGCTTCACCGTAGGTCACTACATGGGAAAACTGCGAATAAACAGTGAAGCATAATTTTTTTAAGAGCAGCATCAAATCTTCGATCATGAGTTTTTATCACACAGCTTCGCGAAGCTCACAAAGGTTTCTTGATGCATGAATAAAACACACTATGTACCTATTTTTTCGCTGCATTTTTTGCGGAGCGTGTTATGGGTAGTTTTGTGATACACTACAAGAAATTTGGTCTACTGAAGTTCTTTGCGTCCCATTTGTCAGCAATGCATTGTTGAAAATTTCGAAAAACAGTGATTGTCAGCTAGTCTTAAAACGGTAGATGGTTATTATTAGAGAAAATTATTTCAAGACACTTTATTCATTTTGTTATATTCTTGGGTAACAATAAATCACATAAAAGAGTATTATAAATAAAGTGCTTTAAGCCACGAAATAGAAACTTAATTCATTTTACCTCCGAAACAAAGAAGCATCATTTTATGCATTCCTCGGTACAGGACTTTAATTATACATACACTATTTCAGACCATTGACTTATCCGTGTGCATTTGTGTTAGTGCGAGATTGAGGTTAAATCGGGAGGAATTTTCGCCAAGTGAGGTTAAATCAAGTGCTGTGTGCGTGTCTTATTTCCAGTACCGTCTTTACGCATGGGCACACTGGGCCAGGGCCAGGGGCCCCGGGATTTTGGGGGCCCCGCACTTAATATGAATATAAAATCCTTCTGTAGACTATATTTCAAAGAAAAGTCGCACTCAATTGTTCATTACTTTTCAATATGTGGGTAACAATAGATCAGTAGCAACTCGGAATCGCACATTGTACTGTATTCCAGGTGAACAAGATGTTTGAAAAGCATCAGAGCAGCAGGAAACGAGGCACTGCATGCCTATTGAGCCAATTCAAGCGTAAATCCAACATTTCGATTCAAGTTTCAATTTATTTTCAACAACAGTAATGAAACGTTTGGTACACCCTCTATAAAAAGTTTGGAAGGCTCCGGACGTTAGCCAACCAACCAGAAAATCTTGTTTGGCAAGCGATCTGTGCATGTGGCAAAATATTAATTATATTTCTTCGTTACATCTGAGTCTGTCAACGAAAAAATCCACATGGAAGCGTCCAAAAGAGACTACTCGAGGTCTTACGAAGAATCAACACTTTTTGGGCGGATTTGGCATGTTTCCCTCTGCCCAATCAGTCTTAGACTGGCACAGAACCAATTATGTTGTTTTTGCAGTATACTCCATCCTATCACAACCATTTAATCCATTTTGAAGACAAACGCTCATGAAATTCCAAAAAAGAAGTTTAAAATGCCCTTGTAAAAGTATCTACATGTATCAAACCTACCTTTCTCCTAGATTTGACTAAATGTGTCACTGTCAATGTAAGTGCATTTGAGGATATTTGTAGAATCTTGGACATTTATTAGTGTCAATATTTTTAAAAATATTCGATTATTGTGGTGTGTCCTCAAAGTATGTTTCACACAAGTAGAACATTCTTGTGCTATTGGAATAATTTAATTTTCAAAATTCAGTTTTTCCTTGCTATATTCAAAACCTCAGTTTATGGACAAATGACGAAAGCATTGAAACGAATTATACAGATGATATTGATAGATTCGAGTATTTTTATGTTTCGTTTTGAACGCAATTTTAAACGAACGAAGTTAAAGTATTGAATACTTCTAACACTGAATAGTGAAAATGTTGGGAAGCAGAAAAAAGTATTTTTTGTAGATCCGAATTGTTTTGTACGAACGGAACAATACCTAACTTAGTGTTGGTTTTTAACGTTTGGGATTCTCCTCATCAGTAACTAGCATAATGTTGGTGCCAGTGAGATGGTTTTAGCATCTAAGATTAATCATCTAACTGGCACCAAGATGGTGCTAGTTACTGACGAGGAGAAGTCAAAACGCTAAAAACTAACTAACTAATGTTAATATTTACATTTCTTTTCCATCGGTCCCTCTTCGCACTGGGAAGCGATTCTACTAACTGAACCCTAGATATAACACCGGTCGGCTTTACTTCTCCCACGTAGGAAAATGTAGCCAGAGAATTTTCAAATCAAAGGATCTCAACGGGTTGTACTGGGGATGAACCCAGACCCACATTCCGGCTTGCCGCTCAACCACCAGAGCAGTCTTCAAAACACCAATTTGTTGAGTAGGGATACTATTATTATTACTTTAAATGCTACGCCTCCCCGAACCGGTCACAATAAATGAATGCACAACACGTCTGTCGGAATGTATAACATAAAGCAACTTCACCAACAATTCGTACAATGAATAAATAATATTTTAAAGAACCGTAATTTCTATTCCGGTTGAAAGTAATGAGAATAAAATGAAAAAAATTCAAGGCGATTCGCGCGCTTAGATTGATTTCAAAGGTTCCCGAATTCAACCACCTGTAAGTAAATTCACAATATTCGATTAAAAGAAAAAAAATGTGCATTTTTCCAAAGTCGGTAGTCGACTCTGTTTCTATTCATCATATCAAGAGCATCAAGAAGCTATCAAGATCAACACTAAACGAAACAATGTAAATGAACTTGTGCAAACTACACCAAATATTCCAAAAATCATGAACAGCAGTGCGCTTCGTTTTTGGTTTAATGGATGTTTAACAGACCATGCTCCAACATCCCTCCTTCTTGATTGAGGCACTTTTAATCTTCAAAGAACGTCTTACAACTACACGGAAACGAAAAACTACCTAAAATTGAGTTCCTTTGACTCAATCTCGTGGTATCGTGGGGGAACTTAAAATTAGGTAAACCGTGTTGAAGGTAGTTTCCATTTAACCACGGCAAAAATTACAACTCATTGATAGGTTTTTTATACTCAAATTTAAGTTGAATGTACCTAATTTTGAGTTCACCCCAAATAACTCAAAAGTACCTTCCTCCACGGAAGACCTTGACTGAGTCGAATCTCTCTTTTTGTTTTTGACAACACTAATAAGTGCGAAAGCGACGCACAACTCAAAAGTAAGTTAAAAGAACTTATTCTGCAGGTTGTTTTATTTAACCGTGTATGAAAGTCAGATTACATTGTCTAGGAAGACAATTGCGTAGTTGGTGAGTCCATTACACTATACATCAACTGAGATCGAACTCACACCACCGTTTTTAGTGATTTGGACATCAGCAACGGCACCTGGTTGTGAAAACCTGTTCTCAATAGATTTTGAGTCCAGCTTTATTTTTTAAAACATTTTCAACACGGTTGACTGATTTGGCACAAATTTAGAAAAGAGTCTCAGGGTGACATGAAGTAGAAATAATTATGTAATGCTGGGAATCATTTTTTGATCATCCTACTCTGCAGCTGTTTACTAGAGTGGGACACGGTTATATAAAAAAATTAAATTTTGCTCCGAGTAACTTTCTGGGTTCCATTTAAGTCCCAGAACAAATCAGCAAATTTTAAGCTCAAACGGTGAAACTATATTTTTGTGCCCACAGTTTAAAGTTTATATGGGTTTCATATGGGGAAATCGACTTTCGCAAAACAATTCTTCCAAGAGCCGCCCGTTACCACCTAAAAGTAAATAGATCTATAGGCAGGAAATTTGTCAAGGAAACAAAGTCTCAAGGACCTCGAAACGATCTGATACTTGTGGAAAAAGTTACTAAGCAAAAACCTATTGACGCCCTGAAGATTGACGAAAATCTCAATTTCTATAGCATCATTGCTGCTGAAGGTCGAATTATATACAAAAATTATAAGTGTCATTTATTATGTACAAAATAAGCCTCAGTTTATCTCTCAAAACTCTTGTGAAGTGGCGAAACAGTTTAGATAATTGAAATAGACACATTAAGCGGTGATCAAAAAAATTGCATTTAATTGGACAACCAACAGCAGTGGTGCTAGAAAAAATTAATACTTTATCAAACGTCAGAGTATCAATCAGTTTCTGATGCTTAATAACTTTTTTTTGAAGCATCATATCGTTGGCTTCGAGACTTTGTTTCTTCGTTGTATTTCCAATAAAAGCCACATAACAATTTATTTTTAGGAGGCAATGGGCGACTCCTGGAGGAATTATTTTGTGAAAGTTAATTTTCTCATGCAAAATCCCATGTAAACTCAGTGGGCGCAAAAATATAGTTTCAGGGATCAAGCTAAGAATTTGTACAGTTGATCTAGGACCCAAATGGTACCTATAAAGTTGCTCGGAGCAGGAATCTAATTTTTATCGCACCCTACTGTTTACACCCTTTCAATTATTGGGGCCCCTTAGCTCAATAGTGCCCAGGGGCCCCGTGTCGTCTTAAGACGGCCCTGCTTATTTCGTCTACATACACGTCTATATTCACTGCAACTGTCAATAGCGCCGATGGAGAAGCAAATGACAAACAATATGTGTATACTTTAGGGTTTATTGGTCACCGCAAAATTGAACAATCAACAAACCGAATACATAACAGGGATACACTCATGTTGTAAAGAAGGAAAGGTATAAAAGAAAATTCAAATTCTGTTTTAGTGCATATGGATCTAAATTTTACATACAAATAAAGAAAGAAATGATCGCAATTAACAAAAATATACATCAATAAATTGATACTTAAAACTTGTACACTGATACTGAGACCAAAACTAAAAGAGCGAACCTCAAATCCCGAGAGTAGAGTTAATGAATCAGGAGTACGAACCCAATCCTCGCCAGATACGAATTTTTTCTGACTGCTCACAACCTAGATAACCATGTTTTGGCTTAAAAATCTGCTGAATCGGCTGCGATCTTCGATATGGAAAGCACTTCAAAATGTGTTATGAAATATTTCTAAAGGTTAGAATGTATTAGGATAGAGGAGGAAATAAAAAAAAATGAAAACTGCTCAGCTGCAAAAAAAAATTGAAATTAATTTGTGCATCTCAATATGTTACGAGTAGAACCTTTAGGATTCTTTGGTGATGAAGGAGTTTAATTATCACACATTTGGTTTTAATAATAGTTTTAAACATGTTTTTGGAAACAAAATTTGTTTCTTGAGATTCGATACAACCAGTAGACACTGCGTACGAAATAATGTAGTTACACAATTTATTTTTTTTTTACTACAGCTGCAGATTGATTATTCTTTCTCACTCTGGGGATTTAGGTGTCATCTCGTCACCTTCATTCTATTTTGGCTCGCGGGCGATTTTGTTTCCGGTGCTCCGAAGTTCGTTTCTTAAAATTAAACCTGCCTCAACGCCCAACGATGAAGCATCGTAGCATGAATACGGGTGGGGCAACCGCGTCTTTTCAACTTTTTTCCGCATGTTTTGTGAGTGAGCATGATCACCGTCACACCCAAGCGAAGGACACAAACAGGGCTTATAAATACAACCGTTGTCCTTTTGTTCTTTCATCTGTTTGTTCCCTGCGGTAGGCTCGTGTACGCAGGAAAAAATAATTCCAATGTCACTCTCCCCAAAAAAGCCGAAGAATATGATTTATTTCAGAGACTTTCTGCTTCCTCGCCGGAATAATTAACAATAATAGGATGAAGGGGGGAAACTGGTTGGGAGGGAGGAAGAAAATCGGCTTCATTAATTTCGGAACAAATTTGTATCATTCTTCAATTTATTTTGGTTCGCCAGTGATTTCCGGACTCGGAACCCGCGGTATCCACCATCCTGCGAAAAACAGATATTAATGAGATTTCTCGTCAGCAGCCACAGCCTTCGTTTGCGTTACACGAGAAAATTTGATGTCTTAAATTAAATTATTCCCGCGAAAAATATGTAAATTATCTTGGCAAAACGACACAACATAACAACAAAGTTTGCTAGTATCACAGAGGGCACCAGCAAAAGTGACTTTTGCTTAGGTTTTGTGATGGGGGTAACAGGAAGCACAATGCGCTCGTCTTTGGGTAGATATCTTCTGCTTTGGCGCGGCGTCACAAAAAGCTGTTGTTTTCCATTTCCATTCGGATGAATACGAGTCAAAAGGTACATGGCTTGTGACTTTGTTGATTCCCGATTTACATACAATGCAAATCTCGTCTGATTGTAAATTAGTGATAAGTCCTTTTCACCACAAGAATTGGCAAAAACTTTTAGCGGTTATGTCCTGAGTTTCAGTCGAGTATAAGGACCGTGGGAAATTGTATAATCAAACGGGTGTTTTTCAAGGGGAAAATGGCATCGTAGCAGCAGCACGTAACACGAGGATAATTAAAATACCGTGGCGCAGCAGATTCAGGGTGAATTTTAAGAGTGTCAGGGATAACTTTTGTCACTTGCATCAAACGGCCTTGCAGAGTGTCAGCGATGAACAAAGCTCTTGCGGTATTTCTTCGAACATGTAGGGGCTCCAGTTGAATCAGCTGACATCGGTTTTCATAGCTAGATAGTCGGACAGGATCTCTCCACGGCAATCTAGGAAGCGCGAAGCATAAAAAGCGACGCATAATTTCAATTCTCTCAACGCCATTATTATAGTTTGGGCAATATTCTAGAATTCATCAGGATAAAGAGCAGTACAGCGATTTGAGACAATAAACATCCATTTAATTTTTGGCTATCCTGAAGATGCATCCCAGTGTTCGAGACGTTTTACCAACTGCATAGGAGATGTGTTGTTTAAACGTAAGTTGAGAATCCAGAATCACTCCCAGATCTAGTAGACGGTAATTAAAATAAATCGAATCCTTCTTCCGTGAAAAAGATATTACCGAGCACTTCTTCGGGTTTACATACATGCGGTTCGTATTGCGCCAATCAGCAAAGACTTTAAGCTGCTGTTGGAGAACTCTGCAATCTTCAAATGAACGAATCAGGCGAAAAATCTTGAGGCCATCCGCGAAGGATAATCATGGAGTCTTTAGAATTAGATGTACATCATTGAAGTATATCAGAAACATCAACGGTCCCAAGTGGCTTCCTTGAGGTATTCCAGACGTAGAAGTGAATGTAGGGGCCTGGCATTCTTCTATGACAACCGCTATCTCTCGGTCAGTGAGGTAGGATCGAAACCACTGCAAAATACTACCATTAATTCCAAATCTCTCCAGCAAAATATTGCGATATCGTGGTTTATCTTGTCAAAAGCGGCAGATAAGTGGGTGTAAACAACGTCGGTTTGAGCGCGATGTTCCATACTCTCTGTTATGAAGGATGTTAAACATAATAGGTTAGACGCAGTTGACCGTCCAGACGTGAAGCCGTGTTGATCGTCACTTTGGTACTGCTTACAGTGAGCCTAAAGAGGTTCCATAATCACAAGCTCGAACAACTTCGAGGCAGCACTCAATGAAGTTATTCTACGGTAGTTATTGACTTCTCGCTTATTGCCTTTTTTATGGACTGGGAACATGTTCGCTGATTTCCAGCAAGATGGATAAATACCTCTATCAATAGATGTTCGAAAGATGTGAAGAAGCGGATTAACCAAAACCTTGCCTTTTCAGAAAAGCGGAGAGGAACCCGCCGGGTCCCGTATGGAAGAATGATTTAATTCGAGAGGAAGCTCTGGTAATCATCGTTGCATTGACATAAATAGCACCCAGAATTTGACCCACAAGTAGAGCTCTGCTAGCAGCGAATTCGATTTGGTCAATAGTTAATGCCTCGTCTGTGAACACATTCGCGAATTTTTCCGGAAAAAGTGCACATATGTCTCGTGATGTGGAAGCTGTATTCCTATTGAAAGTCATAGACAACGGCAGTCCAGATTCCTTGCGCTGCTCGTTCACATATTTCCAGAAACGTTTATAATGCGGCTTGAGATTTCGCTGAATGAATAGTCTCTGAGTGATGTTGTACGATACTTGGAAAACCTCCGCTGGGCAGCTCTCTTGATAGATTTCAACCGTCGCAATGTACTCGTTTGCCATGGAGGGCCGGTTTGTCGATGATAAACTTTACTCGGAACGTGCCTGTTACGTTGGACGCTGGAAAAAGTTTGAACTGCGGATTCGATATCTTCGAGGTCTCAAATATTTTCCTAATCGATGGTGGAAAAAAGGTCTGCGATACTGCGATGGTCGGCTTTACGGAAATCGTAGGTGACAGAAAGTGGTGAAACATCGAAATCATGCACCACAGTTATCAATCGTAGCGATCAATGGGGAAGATGCATCACTAGTTTTACTATAGAAAAGGGCGCCATCACTGTAGATGTGGCGGAAATTTGATCGCTGGCATAACAAATATCGAGACGGCAGCTATTTTCATTGGTAATAGAATTGATTTGTAGTAACGTGGCTGAGCTATAGCTGTCAAGTAACCTCACTGCAGCTGGGTGGAGTACGGAATGGTCCGAACCCGGATAAATGAATCCATTGCGGGAAGACTTCCGATGAAATACTAGGAAGATTAAAATCTCCTAGTATCATGATCTCATCAACTTCGTTAGCATCTTCGACTATAGTAAAAACTGAGCTGCAGTGTGCTTCAATATATTCGATATAACGAGCGCGGTCGGGTGGAACATACAACGCACATAAGTACAACTTACGGTCGCCAAGCTCGATAATCGTCCAAACCTGCTCTCGGCAAGCCCAAGAAATATTCTCGACAATTTTTGCCTTCAAACTGCTACTAATACGCCGCCTCCGGTGTATTTTCGGCTATTGATAGGGCTCCGACACCTGACTTGAAAGCGTGTCACCGTTCAACCATGTTCCGACGAAGACAATGATGTCTTATCGGATATTGCAAGGCGATATTGCTCGACGATTGAGTTGATACCACCAACATTTTGGTAGTATAACAGCAGCTTATCCCGTCGTCGACCAAGGCTGGAAATCGAAGAGCTTTGAGGCAAGGGAGGGCTCACAGTTGCATTGTACTTGCCTGAGGTAGGTTTACGGAAGACCCCTCGTCCCAACTTCACCACAGGACCGGGACGGCTGCTGGTCGCTGGCAGGAATGGCTCGACTGTGATTATGTGGGATGTATGCAATATTACTGGACTAGGTACCTCACGTAAACAGCTGCGGTTCGCTGGCAGGAAGAGCGGCAGCTGGGGCTGATACGACGCAATTAACGGAGAACTGCAATCGGGGAAAATTGAAAGGCCCTTTCTCCACTCCCGCACACAGGACCGGGAGGACTGGTGAACGTTGGCTGCAGTAGCTGGACTGTGGCGGGGGGATCGAGGGCTTCCATAATATAAACTTCGGTGCATCCCGGTATCCCATTAACGAAATTTATCCTGCTTTGGCTGGTCGAAATTGAATTCACGAACGAGTACTCCAGTGGGCCAAGTAGACGCTTTGAGTGCAGTATCCTTTAGCTCGCTCGGAAGCTCAACTCTGAACGAGACGAAATTGAGTTTCGTGAGATCGGTATCTTTTATGACCAACAAAATTGCTTTGGGTGTATCGCTTATACCGAAGCATTCTTGGGTCATAGCAACAATCTCCTCCACTGTATGGCTCGGGTCGAGGCGGCTCAGATAGACCCAGAACTGATCCCGTTCATCAGCAACGGTTCTGATTTCTCGCTGAATTGCTCTAGTACCACAGACAGCGGCTGCAGTGGCGCGAATTTTTGCAATATTCTCACGACTTCGTTTTGGAGTGGACAGGTCCCCCGGAAGTCGCTTCACAAACAGCCCCCTTTGAATTAAAGAGCCAGAATTAGCCGGAAAGTGAGTCTCAATGCGGCTCGAGAGACTTGAGACGACCGCGCTTAGATTACCTACTTCCTCACATAACTTTTTTGTGTCCACAATAGGAGCAGCGAAATCGGATTGCTGCACCCATTTGTTGAAACAGCATCACACAGCCAGTACAGATTCTTATTGAAGCTAGACAACAAGTCCAGTGCAGATCGCTGCATACGAGGAATACAAGTGCAGTGGAAAAACAATCCGCAACTGTCACGGCATGCAATTCTCTCAATCCCATTAACGGGAGAATCACATGACTTGCAACTCATACTAATGGTTGCTTTCAACCCGCCCCATGTCCTGCTTTTTCGATCTCGTCTCGCTATGCGCCAAATTGGAATGTGGGGAACACTTTCCGCTGTTTGCGTTCAGATGGCGAAATGAGCGCGTACAATTTTTGTGGGGAATTACACACTAGTCATGGCGATGTAAACAATGTTGCAAATTGAGCAAAATTATTGCACAAAATCTTCAATTTCTCGTGACAATTTTGCAAAACAAACACAACACCGTACAGGAGACAACTTCGGGGAGCAATTATCTTCGATTTCAACGGAAGTAAGATAAGTATTTCACACAATTAAGAACACTTTGAGGTATAGAAGACTCACAAAAGCAGTACGTCAGTTTAGACGAAACGAACAAAGGTCTGCGTTGGTATTGTGTCGTTATGACGTTTGAATTGGAAGGAAAACAAATCGTTTACACAGTGAATTGGGAGGAAAACAAACCCCTTCTGGGCTTGAGGCGAGGGCGGTGGTATAAAAATGCGCGATCTCAGTGTGCGGTGCGTATTTTAAACGTCAGATATCTCAATGCAAAAGCTTATGGGATTTTCCGTGATGCTAGATCCATGGTTGCCAGTTTCACTGTTTTTTCTCCGCAAGTCTGTGTATAAAGTGTGTGTACTGCTATCCAACGTTTATTGATTTGAAAGTTTACACAGGTTTGTATTTTTTCTCACTCGAAACGTCTGCAATCTGTGGTATCGGTTTCAATACAAACGGTTTGCGGTTGTACACAATAGCAAAAAGGACAATTTGCTTCGGAACAAACAACTCCTCTACGATCATTAGGGCCTCTTATCCATTGTTTCCACGGCAGCTTACCGGTACGCTTTCTCGCCCGGAGAACTGTGCGCCGGCGGACGGGTGGCACCGCGGGCAAAATAGCTTTAGTGCCCTGAATTATGAATGTCCCTCGTTACATGTTTATGCAAGCATTGGCCCAACGATCCGACAACCTAACCGGCACAAAAAGGCGACGGCGGGAAAGAGCAAAACACTTTCAGCGCGTTTTTCCTTATTTTCGCTTCCATCTGCTCATGTTTTATGCACCGGTTGCCTGGTGAGCTGTCTTCCTCGGTCGACCAGACAGAACATCCCGAACTGCAATGAGTACCGTAGCTCGGCTCTAAGCTGCAGCAATTCCCGAGCGAGTAATAAGATCAACCAACTGGTTCAAGGTGCAGCAAGCTTCATAATTTTTGCCTTTTTTCCCCTCGCGAGCTTCCATGCTAACGACTCTTAGTCGTATTATTTCCTATTTACAAGTGCATGGTTTTAATTTTCCACCGAGTAAACTGCGTAGAGTATCGTAACATCGGTAGAATGTAAGGTCACATATTTGCCACTTCCCTTCTCACTTACCTTGGCATGTTTTGACCAATCGGTACAAGACTAGGCACTAGTGAACATAAGAAGATCCATTAGCGCATACAACAAATGCGAGGTTCATGCTTATAATTATTTTAGATTGGCACAGGGAAATTATCTCTGTGCGATACTGGACGTGGCGGAGGAAAAATATAGTGTTTATGCGATAATTACCCAGCTCTCGTAAGCAAATGGCTGTTTTATAGTAGCTAATAGGAAAAATGAGGAGGAAAGTTTATGTTTATTACTTTTGCGAAGCCATTTAGTGCATCTATTATGCTTCGCTATAATTAGCAGCAGAAAAGAGATAAAAATTTTCGGACAAATCTTCCATACTGAACAAGCAACGAAAACGAAAACAAAACGAAAGTTAAATGAAAACAATACAGTTACAAAAACGACATCTATGTTCGAGTTACGATAGCGGTCCATTTTCGAACAGTTCCCAAGTTGTTCGAAGTCGATTGAAAAATTAGTCTCTGAGATATCTTGCCCACCAATTATACGCACAGTGACCCTTACAGCGTGTAGATGCTTTTTTCAGTCCGTGCAGTGTAGTGCAGTAAAGCAAAGCTAGCTAATCCGCTTTCAAGGCTATCTGGAGCGTTCTCCGCGTCCGCGAGATTTTGTATTTTTTTCTTTTTTGTTGTGTGTGTGCGCCTTAATCGACCAGCAAAGCAGCAGCAGTGTGTCTCATCTTGTGAGCTACTAGATACCGTTATAAATCAAAGATAAGTAACGCTGTTATACTACGTCTCCCCCTCATGCTTCTCCTACTAACGTACACTGGGCAATAGGCCCGGGCAAAAATCACTTCTCCATAAAATGGTTAGCTTCAAGGTGAGATGGATGTCGAAACGAAATCGACTCACCGGTTCATGGTATATCTTTGCTCGTTCACCGCTCGAGTTCTGACAAGACGATGTTTGCACGTGACAGAAATATCGAAAATTCATCCTGATAAACATCGGGTGGTGGTAAATGGTGTGAAGGAGGCAAGTGATATTGCTGGATACGGGCCCTTTACAACGGAGTACAGAGTATACGTACCAGTTAAACGGGTCGATGTCTACGGGGTCGTCTCCGATTCGAGTTTTGCATTGCGCGGATCTTCTGTTAAGGTATGTTCGTCACGGCACATCTCTTCGACGATATTGTCCACTGACATACCAGGTATATCCCTACGAGCTTCTTCGAACCTAGGGCATTCGAAGACCACGTGTTCCGGTGTCTCCTGCACAGTCGCACCCTCCGGGAAAAAGAGTGACGAAGTATGTCCAAACCGATGCAAGTACTTCCAGAAGCATCCGTGCCCGGACAAAAACTGCGTCAAATGGAAGTTCACCTCTCCATGCTTCCTATGTACCCAAGCCGACACATTTGGGATGAGTCGGTGTGTCCACCTTCATTTCTCCGCGTTGTCCCACTCCTGTTGCCATTTAGCCAAAGAGTCTGCTCAAACCAGTATCCTAGCGTCAGGCGCATTTCTCCGCTGGTAGCATTCCACGTCCTCCGCCAGGGTGATGCAGATGGGAATCATCCCGGCGATAATGCATACTGCCTCCGACAATATTGTTCTGTAGGCACTCGTACGGCCATCAACTGGAATGTCCTGTTTAGCTTTTCACGGTTCCGCTTGGTTTTCAGTGCAACAATCCAGGCAGGAACGCCATATCGGAGTATCGATGACGAAACAGTAGATAGCAGACGTCTCGTGCTGCTTCTCAGGCCGTCGACGTTTGGCATGATTCTCGCTATTGTGTTCGTTGCATTCGCCGACTTTTCAAAGGCGTAGTCAACGTGGTTGTTGAAGCTCAACCGGTCGTCGATTATAACTCCCAATTTCTTCAGTGCACGCTTCGATGCAATCACGTGCCCTCCGACGTCGATCTGCATCCGCTGACCAACCAGTTACTGACCAACAACACCTCCGTCTTGTGGTTAGCTATTTGCAGTTTGACCCCGTTCATCCAGCTCTCGATCGCGTCTATTGTCTCCGTCACCGACACCTCCACTTCTTCAAGTGTCTCACCCATCACCGTTAGTGACACGTCGTCCGCGAATCCCACGATTTTCACTTTCCTAGGCAGCTGCAGCGTTAAGACCCTATCGTACATCCCGTTCCAAAGAGTTGGACCGAGAATGGAGCCCTGAGGAACGCCCGCTATGACTCGCATTGACTTCTGCCCTTCGCTCGTCTCGTACAGCAGCACTCTGCTCTGAAAGTAGCTCTTCAGGATCTGGCATAGATAGTCGGGAACCCTCATTTTATGCAGCGCTGCAGCGATGGCTTCCCAGCTGGTACTGTTGAACGCTTTCTTCACATCTATCGTGACCACAGCGCAGTATCGATCTCCTCTTCGCTTCTGTTTAGATGACTTCTCAGCACTGTCCGAATTGCATCCACTGTCGATGCTCCTTTGCGGAAACCGAACTGCATCTTGGACAGTCCGCGCTCATCCTCCGTGAATTTCGTCAACCTGTTAAGAATGATCCTTACCAGGAGTTTTCCGTGTGTATCCAGCAGGCATATGTGCCTGTACAAGACCGGATCGCCAGGTGGCTTCCTTGGCTTCTGGAACTTCCACATTTCGGGGAAGTTACCTTCATTTAGGCACTTCTGCAGCACTATCCTGAACATGTCCGGATATGCTAGGATCGCAGCTTTCAGCACCACGTTTGGTATTCCATCCAAACTAGGGGCTTTCTTTAATTTTAGGCGCTTCGATGCTTCTGCTAGCTCGTCGTTCGTCACTTGCCGATCCATGTTTGTTCCTTCTTCTTCGCCGTACGGTGTCGGTGGTCATATAGTTGCATCGTGCTTCAGGAAAAGACCCTCGACGATTATCTTCAGCTTGCTCGGACACATTTCGGCTGGCGTCGTTGGGCCTTTCATTTTCGCCATCACGGCTCGGTAGGAATTGGCGTGTACTTCTCGGCATAGCTCTTTGTGGCAATCTGACTTGCTAAGTCTGATCTCCAATTTTAAAGTGGACCTAGCTTCCCGAAACGCTGCTTTACGCCCTTCTCTATCTTGTTCCGACATTGCTCTTTGAGCCCGCCTTCTGGCTTTGAGACAAGCAGCACATAACGTACTAAGAGCCCGTTTCACCAGTAAGCTGGACACCGTTTGTTGCGTGGTTCCCGTTTTCGCAGCATTGTGGCGTCACAAACCGCCACAATCCTTCTTGTTAGATCAGCCGCATCGGTTCGACGTCGAAAGAAGAGCAATGCTTGACGTCTGTGGCTGGGACACAACCCCTGATACCCTTATTCAGCGGATGTGTCAATCGGTGGAGAAGTGGAACGCAGTCTCGGCTGCTACCATCCAGATTGCCAGTAGGCTACAGGTAATCTGGCGAACCGAGCAACAGACGACGGGCACGGCTAACTAGCGATTGGTTAGCTGGAGCGAAAAATGCCAAGCGCAAAAAAGAGAGTGAATGGTCTGTTCATGCCGAGGCAGGTTGGCGCAGCGACTGGCAACCGCGTAAGGGGTAAACCCAGCCACCCCGAAGCAAGACAGAAGAGTGAGTGTATAGGCGTATAAGTGGACTGCCTCATGCCAAGACGGGAGGGTCGTAGCGTAGTATGTTGGAACTTAGCTATCGATGCCTCATGGCGTGGCAGAGGAGTGAAAGGGTGAGCATCCAAGTCAGTCTCACACGGCATGTTAAGGGTGAGCATAAAAGTCAGCCTCACAGGTTGGTAGAGGCTAGCACAAAAGTCAGCCTAGCAAGGAATGAAAAAGGTGAGCACACAAGTCAGCCTCATGTGGGAGTGTTTGAGAGTGAATCAAAGTGCGATTGAGAGAGCACCCAAGTAAGCCTCATACAGGATGTATGAACGCGTGAGGGAGAGTGAATGAGTACATTTAGTACAGCCATCCCCCCAGAAGTAATACCGAGAGGTAGTTCCTGGGAGGAATGATGGCGGAGCCCAATGGAGTTTAGTCGGTATTAATGGCTGGTCACCATTCGAGTCCGACACGCCCCCAGTGCACCCCGTGCGGTAGATTGGACCCTACCAATAGCACGTGTACTGGGCTAGGACATAAAAGTCTTCTCCATTGCAAAAAAAAAAAAAGATCAGCCGCATCTACGTTCTCGGTCCCGCCGTTCAGCCGAAGTTCCTCAACAAAGAGGTCTTTGTTGAAGGCTTTCGTCTGCCACTTTCGTTCGCCGGTCATCCTTCTCCGTACTGCCGCGGGGTTCCGTTGACCGATGCGGTAGCGAATCGCCTGGTGGTCACTATGCGTATACGTTTCGCATACTCTCCAATCCATGTTCGCCGTCAATGAGGGACTACAGAATGTGACGTCGATGATAGACTCCCTCCCGTCTCTCCGAAATGTGCTAATAATTGCACAATCGTACGTCTAACTTCACTAGAGCTTCCTGCAGGATACACCCTCTTGTGTTGGTTACTCTACTACCCCATTCCACAGCCCAGGCGTTGAAGTCACCACCAATAACTACCGGCTTCCGACCGATCAACTGCTCGGTTAACTGCTCCAGCATTAGGCTGAACTGCTCTACTGTCTACCTTGGAGGAGCGTAGCAGCTATACACGAAGATGCCGTTGATTTTGGCTATGAGCGTTCTACCATGTGTGTGTGGGTGTGTGTACTTTGAACTCATATCATACATCCTCGTTCATCGGTGCAAATGTAGTATGTAAGAGACGGCAAATAAGGGACGAAGATGGCAAAATGATTGAGGCGCACTGCTGCAAAAGGGGCACAGGAGAACTGAAACAATGGCTCACAGTTTCGTGAGTATGACAGAATGCGAGAGATGAAAGAGTCTGCCTGTGCATGATGTACATAAACTTGAGTGTGCGTGGCATTAAGTCTGAAGAAAATACTTACACTTGGGTCATAATGATTATTTAGACTTGACAGAAAGAAGGATGTGCGCGTCTTATTCAAACTCGCTTGACCCTCGATGTTCAGAAAACTCTGTTCCAAGTTTTAAAATTATTCGCCCTAGTCTTTAAATAAAACTTTCATGGAATGTCAAATTGTAACCTTCTACATCTATGAAATTTTAAATAATAAATGCGAAAATTGGCTCCGTCAATCTTTCGTATCGTTCCGTAGCAAATAAAAAGACTGAATAAAAAAATAAGAAATATTTGATCGTCAGCAGCGTTCCGGTATGGTATATCCGCCACCTTGCAAGCAAGCACAAATCACATTCGTCATAATTTTCGACACAACATCCAGGATACGATTTAATCCGCGGAAAAGACGAATGGTGCGTATAACGAGGTCGTAAAAAGCAGCGTCATTATTTGCCCGAAACCCTTCTTCCGTTTGGAAGAAGGTAATCCAACTAGCTTCGTAAATTTTGGAACATTACGACTGAGAAATGATCTGCTACAGCGAAAAGCTTTAATATTTGTACGGTGTTCCCTGCCGACGATAAGATGGTTGCCAGCCATTTAGCAACACTGTAATGATTCTCATTCCTGGACATAAAGTTTTACGGGTTAGATTTATTATCTGCCGGTGTATTCTCATTCTAGATTGTTCGACCCACGGAAAGATCGAGATCGTAAACATCAATTGTCCTATTCCGTTTTTAGCTGATTCCATTCTCATTCGATGTACTAATACTGAACATAAATTGACCATTGTCGTAACATTGCGGATGATGCACAAAGCTCGTATATTCGCACTGCTTGATGCTGACAAAGCATTTCCACAAACTCCCCAATTAAAACCCTAATTGAATGAGAACTTTTTACTGTCATACATCTGTAGCAAAAATCACCGCTCGCCTCAACTACCAACAGTGTTGCAATTTAAAAGTCATTTTCAATTTCCAAATAACAAGACAGGATGAATGGATGCTAAAAGAAAATCACGAATCGTTTATCTCAAATGAACCCTTGCCCATGCAACAACGTCTCGCCCGCCGGCGTATGAACGAACAGAACGGAAGGATACCATGTCAAGAGAAGAGTACTTCATCAACACCAGCGAGGAAGCGAAAGGTGAAGTGCTGGCAAAATTAAACGAAATAAGAGGGAAATTGCGTTTACAGAGAGGTTTCACATAAAACGACCCCCTTACGAAATGACGAGAACACTGCTCGAGCACTTCCGGTTGATGGTGGAGTGCTCGCCAATCCTTTCGGTTAGCTCTGCTGTGAAGGCAACCCTTCAGTTACGTAGACAACGTGGTTGTGACATTTCTAGACTTTAATGTGGCTTTAATGGAAACAAATATAATAAACTAATACAAATTGGATTGTTTTCGGGCATGTAAGATAGGGACTCTGATCAAAACTGCGTAGGATTCCGAGTAAATATTGTATAGCTTCAAAAATATTCCACCTTTTCCTGCTCTGCTCAAACTCAAGCTCAACCATCTGCAGTAGAAATGAAACAAATTTACATCTGATTAAAAGTTTTTGCCTCCACATTCCTCCCTGGCACGTGTTCCGTTGCCAGGCGTGAAGTTGTGAAAAATTTACGAGTTTCCATCGTAGCGAACCAGCCCCGGGCAGCAGCGCTGGGATTCGCTTTCGCGTTTGAAGATTAAGTGGGCCTGCGACCGCAGCAGTAGCAGTAGCAGTAAGCTTCCATCCCAGGGCGTTGGAATTCATTTGCTTTGATTTGTGTCCGGAAATAGAAGCAAAGAAATCTTACCGCCAACTCACAAGTAGCTTATTTTTATCACCAACGAGATTGGTAAGCTTCTGGGAATATGCGGAGGTATAAATCACGCGCTTGAGAATCCGTTAATTGATAAAGTTTACAACCGCAATCGGTATTAGATTAATTAGTGACTAAGCATCAATCAAGTCACGCCTGTCTTAATCAGTCTTATTTTCCTAATGTCCGCTGAAAAACGTTCAATCTTTTCAATCAGCGAACCGTTACAAGTGAAAGGCGTTACCAAGCTCGGTAGGAAGTCCTCCAGCAGATGAGATTTTGCAAAACCGATTTTACAATCTTTCCGGAACCCTGATCGGTAGTTAGTTACGCGAGGACATGGTTGGCAGAAGAAGGTGAGAGCCGTTCCAATTTGGTCGGTCTGATTTATTGCATCTGGTGTGGTGCTAGAGCGTGAAATGTTGCTATCCTGATTACGATTTTTTTGCACCATTCTATCGATTTACGGTCTGATAAACTCGTAGTGGGAGAATCGTTTGTATGCTGGACGCAGCGAAGTCAAGTGCTATTGGTTCGTGGGGAATGCAACACCGGAAGGTGGATTTGAAGCACCGATAGTCGTTTCGGTTTTTTTTTCTTCTAGAATTTATAGTAGCAAGAAATTCATTGTTGAAACGAAAGCTGTATATTTATGTTTCTTTTTTACATAAGTGTAAATCTATAATTTGCACCGGTTTCATTGTTGATATGGCCACGTTATTGATTTCTATTTACTTTACTATTTGCCGAGCTGTTTCACTCGGATTTCTGGGTGCAGTAGAATGAATAAATCCCAGACAATAACACAAGATCGGTTTCAATAATGGAAATGTGATAAAGGCATACCAGTCTTTTATCACATTTCCATTGTTGAAATCGATTTTGTGTTATATGTGATTCTTCACAATAAAGCTTTCCTTCTCGGCTCTACATCTTAACGTTATCACTACACAATTACGCATGTGATGAAGTTGTATATGGACTACTTCTGCAAGGTACCTGTTCGATCTCGGCCATTCTAGGTCTAAAACGAGTTTGTTGATGAGGTTATTTTTTTCTAAACTTTTTCATTAAGTTCTAATAATTCTGGCGTTATATAAAACAACCAGATAATAGTACAAACTAATTCGCCAGTTTTCTCCATTTGGATCTACAGAAGAAAAAATTCTGACCAAAAAAGTTTTAATAGTTTATAAGCCTTTGAAATTTTATTCCATATCCAACCTTTTGGCCTTTCTAGAAAGGCTATGCAATCACTCTGAAAAGCGAGGACCGGAGGGTCGAGTCTCTTATATCATCCGATTCAGTTCGTCGAGTTTGGCAAATGTCTGTGTGTGCGTATGTGTTTTTTATACAATGGAGAAGACTTTTACGTCCTAGCCCAGTACACGTGCTATTGGTAGGTGTCCAAGCTACCGCACGGGGTGTACTGGTGGCATGTCGGGCTCGAATGGTGACGCTTCCATTAATACCGACTAAACTCCATTGGGCTCCGCCATCGTTCCCCCCAGGAACTACCTCTCGGTATTATTTCTGGGGGGATGGCTGTACTTGATGTACTCATTCACTCTCGCTCACGCGTTCATACGTCCTGTATGAGGCTTACTTGGGTGCTCTCTCTATCGCACCTTGATTCACTCTCAAACACTCCACATGAGGCTGACTTTTGTTGTCGCCTCACCCATGCCATGTGAGGCTGACTTGGGTGCTCACCCTATCACCTGGTTCACTCTCGATCGTGCCTTTCTATTATACTTCTGTCACTCCCCCTGGCATCCCATGTGGGACATTTTTCTTAGGCCCCACTTCTGACATACCATGCGAGGCTGACTTGTGTGCTCACCTTTCTCATTCCTTGCTAGGCTTACTTTTGTGCTAGCCTTTACCATACCATGTGAGGCTGACTGTTGTGCTCACCCTTAACATACTGTGTGAGACTGACTTTGATGCTCATCCTTTCACTCCTCTGCCACGACACGAGGCATCGATAGCTAAGTCCCAACATACTACGCTACGACCCTCCCATCTTGGTATGAGGCAGTCCACTAATACGCAGGGCCGTCGAGAGCCGCGCCGGGCCCCGGGGTTTGAAGTACTGACGGGCCCTACCATATATGACTTCTTATTTCAATATCGATTAGAGAAACTATACGGATGCAACCGTTTCAATTAAACTATTTTTTATGAATATTGTTTATTTGACACGATTCAATGCGTTAGATTAACAGAGTCGTCAGTATTTTAAATAAGTAATAGATGGAAAAAATGAAAATAATAAAGGAATATTTGTGGCTGGACATTAGAATTACTTGCGTCCGATTTGCCATTGCGATTGGAAACCTTTTTTGCGGCATTGCCATACAGTCCATATCGCCATCGTTCATGCTCCCTTGACGCACGTTAATGCTACCATCGTTAATGCTGCCCAGAATCCGAGCGTAGAAAAATTGACATCTTGAGAGCTTGAAAGAGAAACAAAATTCAATTCATGCCCGCCGCGATGAATCGAAGGTTTGTTTGTTTCCCTCGTTCTTCGCTTTTTCGGTACAACGCATATAATCGGTTTCAGGAGCAAACTGAATTTTGTTTCTATACTAGCTCTGAGATCATCAAGCAAAAGTGCACCAGATATAGATTATGCAGTTCAGTTATGCTCGAAAATGTAAAAAAACTGCCTACAAACTGTCCACATAATAACAAATTAATGCTTCGGTCAGTTTGGCAGTGAATTAATGAGGGAAGCATTGAAACTGAATGTTGAATTCAGCAAATTATTCAGAAATAGGCAACTGAATGTGAAATTTCGCGTTACTGATGCTACCTTGTTTCTTGTTGTTGGTACATGTTGTTGAATTTGAGGAACTGGATGCAGCTATTGCAGTTGTCACTATGACCTGAACGAATTTTCTTTATTGGTTTCTGAACATGGTAAAATCGGTTTTGGAATCATGTTACATTTGCGCTGACATTCAGAGAGAAAACATTCTGAATGCGATGACTGTGATCCAACAGCGAAGTCTGCTGTTAGAAAGACTGAGACAGAGAGTTGTGAGAGAAAGAGTTTCGACTTTTGGTGGAAACTAATGGGTAGAATAAGTATCTAGTTAAATTCCCATATTTTTCTGCATCAAATGTGTACACTGGAACCTCCATTTACGAACCAAGCCAAAGGTTCGTAAATTGAATTAGTTCGTTTTTTGGGATTTAGATCGTAAAAAAAGTTCACTTCACATTCTTATTAAAATTCGTTGGTTGAGTAACATTATCGATTACCCTAACAATATGGGTATTTCCGGAACGGGCTTGACAAGTACATGATGAAAATGGAAATTTAATACCTTTTGAAATCCAGGATGGAGACTTCCGATTGAACAATAATCTCGATAACCCCAACAATTTGGGAATTTTTGAAACGGGCTTGACGAGTAGATGATAGAAATGGTACTTTGGAGCTATTTCGAACAATATCTGTATAAACTATGAGGGTATTTTTAAGTAGGTTTGACGAATAGATGAGCGATGCCCTTTTGAAGGCCAATATAGCGTCTTCTGGTTGAGAAAAGTTTTCTATAATCATATCATCCGCATCACAAATCAATATACCTATATCTCTACACAAATCTCTAAGTACCACCCCCTGGTAATTACGTAGCTTGACGGTAATTCCCCCCCCCTTGTCAACGTAAAATAAAAAAAATAAAAAACGATGTTAGTTATTCCCCTTTAAAAAAGCTACGTCGCATGACCTGACCCACTACCTCCCTGTCGTCACACATCATCACAAAATACAATACTCCCCCTCCCCCATATAATGCTACGTCATTTATGGATGATCCCTTTTATTAGTAACAGTTAGCTAAGAATATGATTTATTTATTTATTTATTTAATATAATTATATCCATCGGACTTTGCAGTCTAAATGGACAGATAGAGTTATAAATAGTTATAAATAACAATACATCTGATAAACTAAAGTAAAACAATATCACATCAAATAAAAACATCAAAGCACAGTAGAGCGGCTAATCTTATTGATGAAGCGACTGGACAACTCATTAAACTCAAAAAACTCTTCCACTGCGGTGAATGTCCGAGTGCATGCGGTAATCGGTTCGTTGGATCCAAACAAGGTACGATGAAATCTTTGCTGAAGCAGTGTTGTATTACGTAGTGTTCTATTAGGAATCCGAAAGTTTACTTCCGAACGAAGTTCTGGAGCATCCATCTCACCGTTAATCAGTTTTGCGATTACCAGCGCTTGCTGTATTTTTCGCCGGCGTTGCAACGTATCGATTCCCAGAAGTTGACACCTATCCGGATATGCTGGCAAATTAGCTGGATCATTCCACGGTAGATTTCTTAAAGCCATGCGCACAAATCGTTTCTGCACACGTTCGATTCTAATGCACCACGTTACTTGATGCGGACACCAGATCACTGATGCGTTTTCGAGAATAGGGCGGACGAGTGAACAGTACAGTGCCTTCAGACAATGTGAGTCGTTGAAGTCCTTAGCAATCTTGGAAATAAATCCCAACTGACGTGTTCAGTCCAATTGCACTCCTAAATCACACACCTGCTCAACTCTTGTCAGAATTGTACCGTTAATCCTATAATCGATAAATTGTATACAACTTCATACTGTACACTTTGACAAACACTTGCGATAAATGAAACCAGAATGGTTCAATTGCACTGTTAAGTGAATTTAATTGGGTTACGTTCACGTACTTCAGAAAACCATTGGAACGATTGGAACGTAGTTATATAATATATTTGCAGTGTCGACAGAAACAATAAACTTCAACAATTAAATTAAAATAAATTTAATTCAGTTAAAAATGCGGGCCCCCAAAACAGACCCGGGCCCAAGGGTAGTTGCCCCCCCTGACCCCCCCTCTCGTCGGGCCTGACGCCTATACACTCTCTCTTCTGCCTTGCTTCGGGGTGGCTGGGTTTACCCCTTACGCGGTTGCCTGTCGCTGCGCCAACCCTGCCTCAGCATGAACAGACCATTCACTCCCTTTTTTGCGCTTGGCCTTTTTCGCTCCAGCTAACCAATCACTAGTTAGCCGTGCCCGTCGGCTGTTGCTCGGTTCGCCAGATTACCTGTAGCGTACTGGCAATCTGGATGGTAGCAGCCGAGACTGCATTCCATTTCTCCCCCGATTGACACATCCGCTGAATAAGGGTATCAGGGGTTGTGTCCCAGCCACAGACGTCAAGCATTGCTCTTCTTTCGACGTCGAACCGAGGACATACGTACAGTATGTGTTCGGCAGTTTCGTCTACACCTGGGCAGTCCGGGCAGGCTGGGACCTCCGCGTGCCCGAACCTGTGGTGGTACTGTCGGAAACAGCCATGGTCTGACAGGAATTGTGTCAGGTGGAAGTGAACTTCCCCATGGGGTCTTCCCACTCAGCTCGATATGTTAGGTATCAGCCGGTGGGTCCACCTACCTTTCGAGGAGTTATCCCACTCACGCTGCCATCTGGCGACCGAGGTCACCCTGGTGCGCTCGCGGGCTCCTCTATTTCCACGTAGCTCGAAACACTCCTCATCTTCCCGAATGACCAGCCCGACTGGCATCATGCTCGCTATCACGCAGGATGCATCGTGTGATACCGTGCGGTAGGCAGATATCACTCTGAGGCACATCACGCGGTAGGTGCTCTCCAGTTTCTATAGGTAACTGGTTACCCTCAGTGCTCTTGACCATGACGAGCCACCGTACCTGAGGATAGATACCGCAACGCCTGCCAGTAACCTACGTCTACTGGCGCACACCTTTGAGATGTTGGACATCATCCTCGATAGAGCCGCAACAGCAGTCGAGGCTCTCTTGCATGTATAGTCGACGTGGCTGCCGAAGGTCAGCTTGTCGTCTATAATGACTCCGAGAGACTTCAGACTTCGCTGTGAAATGATTGCGACTTCTCCCACATGGATAACTGCATGCTGTGCCGACTTGCGGTTGTTGACGATAACTACCTCCGTCTTATGATGAGCGAGCTCCAGGCCTCTCGCGCTCATCCATTCCTCCACCGTGTTGATCGCGTGTTCTGCGGTTAGTTCTACCTCAGGGATTGACTCCCCGTAGACCTCCAAGGTTACGTCGTCGGCAAAGCCGACGATCTTGACCCCAGGAGGGAACTTCAGTCTCAGAATCCCGTCATACATGAGGTTCCATAGCACCGGGCCTAGAATCGAGCCCTGCGGGACTCCCTCGGTAATCGGAACCCTGACCGGCATCGGTCTCGTATAGCAGTACGCGGTTCTGGAAGTAACTTTCCAGGTTCCGGTACAGACCCACCGGTAGGCTAAGCCGGTGTAACGAGAGCGCGATGGCATCCCAACTTGCGCTGTTGAATGCGTTCTTCACGTCAAGTGTCACTAACGCACAGTATCGAATACCTCGCCTTTTCCGTTGGATCGCTATCTCGGCAATCTTTATCACTGAGTTGAGAGCGTCCACTGTGGACTTACCCTTCCGAATGCTAAACTGGTTGCTTGACAGGCCGTCCGTACCCTCTGCGTACGGGGTTAGCCTGTTGAGGATAATCCTCTCAAGCAATTTGCCAGTCGTGTCGATCAGACAGATTGGTCTGTACGGCGATGGGTCGCCTGGCGGCTTCCCGGGCTTCGGCAACAGCACCAATTTCTGCCTTTTCCATCTATCGGAGAAACGGCACTCGTCAAGGCATCTCTGCATAGCTAGCCTGAATATGTTCGGGTTCGCTATGATCGCTGCCTTGAGAGTGCTGTTTGGAACTCCATCCGGCCCTGGAGCTTTGTTCATTGCTAGGGATTTAGCCACTGCGAGTAGTTCTTCATTCGTCACCGGAGCCACCATTTCGGCCGTGCCAGCACTGTCTCGTAGTGCAGGTGGCCAGGGGCTTGTGGCTCGAGACGGGAAGAGTACTTCGATAATCGTCGCCAACCGGTCCGGAAACCGTTCTGGGGGTGAAGAGCCCCCTTTGATCTTGGCCATCACGATCCTGTAGGCGTCACCCCACGGATTCGCGTTGGCATTTCATCCCGATCTGGCCACATAGGAATTTCCCTTACACATGTACTATCATAATGCTTAAACGGTTAAAAACCACAAAATGTAATTATTGAAACCACGGCAAATATAGCATTTTCGACTGAAGTGCTGGCAACCTTGTCTCTCAAATGATTTGTGTTGTTTTGGCTTCGATTTATTAGAGACTACGCGAAAGTATCTTGATTGTATGTCCGTTGTGCTGGTATAATAACTACTGAGCTGAACCCTGATGCATCCTTGAGCTTGAAATTGAGCTTGTGCGACCACCCCTGGCTGCTACTCCGTTATCGATCTAGACTAGCTGAAGTTGCACAGAGAATAAATAGATAATTATGCTTGGGAGTAGCGAAACATCTTTCAATGTGCAACTCCTGGTAATCCTAAAGTATTGATCAATACTGGCGCCAGCCAGGCCCGAACGTAGATCGCGGAAGGAAAGAGAAGGAATGGTTAGTCCGACACTTGCTTTTGCTAGAGGCCGTATACACTACTGCGCACTCCACAAGAATCACAGGAGGAGGATATTTTTGTTAGTAAGAGTTAGAAGTTGGATTACTTCTTCTTTACCGACGCCAGAGAGGTGACTTCACTATCTGGACTAGATATCGACCCACTAAAATCATAGACCGGGGACCAACGGCTTTACTTCCCTTCCGAAGGAAGACGTGACCACAGATTTTTTCACCTCAGAAAAATCTCAACGACCTCGGCTGGAATTGAACCCAGGCAAATTGGAATGAGTGGCGGTCACGCTTACCACTCAACCACCGGCGCCGTCTCTGAACCCTGATGCATCCTTGATCAATTTATAAATAATTACAAAATTAGCCGTAAGTTGAGTCGGCTCTTTAACCATGTCAAACCAAAAATGCTCTGAGATTACCTTCAGATTCCGTAGTTACTGCACCCAACATACTTTGAAATTCTTCACCAGATCCAATGACCGACAAATTTGCACCCATTGAATACATCTAATACCACTAATGTGCAAGAAACTATGAAACAATTTGGAAAAATTCCAGTTTTGAAAACTTCGATAGGAATGCATTCCGATTTTCGGGCCATTTTGTTCGTTTTTGTTTACGTATGATATCATTTTAAACTGTGCGTGGAAACCACGTGATGTATTTGGTTATACGTAAAAACTACTTTACTCTCTCCACTCTCGACGACACGGAAAACTTTTATAATTTCAAATTCACCATTTTCGCCATTCTCGTACAAAAAGGTTAAGTAATCACTCTCAAAATCGTCAACCCAACCATTTTTTTCGACTGAGATATAGTATCTGGATTTCAACAGGGGCGTAGTTATGGATGTACGGAGAGGGGTTACCCATTGATCACCCTCCCTCCCGTCATCACCGCCTTAAAAACCCCTCACTACACACCCCTTAGACCATCACCCCACTCATCCCTAATCGCCTATATCTCTACCCTATCATATTTATACCACCACTATACTACAAAGTAAACCAAAATAAGCTGGGAGTGGTTCGGTTGTGGGTTATTCGACCTCTTCACATACTCACCCCGGCATGTCAAAATAAGTTTGCAGGAAGTTCACATTAAACTAATCCTGATTGAACCAATTTAAGATTTTATGATTTTATTTCACGTGTTTCACCATCGACACATAGCTCATCAAATTCGCGGCTGGCGAGCCATTGTATATAGATGCAAGGTGTACTAAGTCGGGTAAAAAGCCTATTTTCAACCTTCTAGAGATTAGTTACTCGGTCTCCAATCGATGGAATGTGTATAAATTGTCATAAAAAGCTTTACTTCGTTGTTAAGAACCAATCTAATAACACAAATGCCCTGAAAATAATGAAGTCCTCGTATTTGGGCGCAATGAAAACTCGAATCGAGTGTCCCAATTGTCGTCCTGCCTTTTGAGCTAATGCGTTGAACAAAAATGGCAGACGGCGCTCTAACCAACGGCTTCAAATGGGTAGGGTGATACAAGAAACATGACGAAAATAGACTCATTACCCTATGTAATAAACATTTCCAAAATTATATTGAACAGGTACACCGAGCAAAAAGCATCTGAGAATTTCATAAGTCTCGACATATGAACCAGCCTTCTGACGATGCCATTGAACGCTTTAGAATGTCATGGGCCGGCTTATAAATTCATTTATCTTTATTCATGCACTCCATAGACGTACAAATAATGTATTTCATAAAACAGTCTTATGACTTCGCTCCAATATATGCGTTTAAGAATTTCATAAGTTTTTCTTATGAAACCCATATGAAATCTGTTATTGATTCTATAAAATTATATTTTGTTTTTCGTAAACGTCACTTTTGTGAAAAGTTCATAATTGTTTCTTATGAATTCAGTACTGGCCAGCACGGCCAACCAGGAGCTAATAGTTTCAGGCCAGCACTTTTTGATTACCGCTGTTTGAAACAAAAGAAGTGAGATTTTTGTCAAATTGCTACAAAATTTTAAAAAATTGTTTTTTTTTATGTTATTGAATAAATTACTATGAGCATTAAATCAGTTTACATGGTTATGATTTTTACAGAAGATATCCGATTATTTGAAATGAAATAAGTTGTGCATATAATTAGTGTCTGACGCGTATTTTATGATTATCAAAATCAATTGAGAAGTAACAATCATTATTATTCAGTTGTCTAAGCCCAGTTTCCCACGAAATATGGACGAAGCGTTGCTCATTATGTACAAATTTTACCATTTAATGAGTTTTCTCTTCAATCTTCTGAAGGGATCTACACTTGGCGGTTCATTTGTCCCGAATTTAGTTCAACAAGATGACCACACTAATGAACTCATTATGAATGACGTTCATGTTTTACAATTCTCGGTGGTTTGTTTACTTTGTTAGTTGCGGGAGTTCGAGTGCAACGGGTTCCCATCTGTTAATTTCAAACTCACGTACTCCCATGTAAACAAACCACCGAAAATTGTCAAGCGAAGTTCATCCGGCTCATTTTGGGGTTATGTCGGTTGGTGTAAAACCTAATATAATATTTTTACTGTTGATTTTTTGTCTACTAAAAATGCTCGAGAATATCAGCCATGTTCTATTTTTTATATAAATGTACAATAATATCCATAAAAATCTTATGACATTCATTCGAACATTGTAACGAATTTCATAAGACTGTTCTATGGAAATCATTATTTCTACTATATTTTCTGCTTATAAATATCAGCAATTTTCATAAATGGGCACCTATGGCGTTCATTCAGACATTTTCATAAATTTCATAAGACTGTCTTATGAAAATAATAAGAGATGGATTTGGAAAATTTCCCCTCCAAATCATAAGACAAACTTATAAAATCCATTTAAAATCCTTATGTCTGAAAGTCATAAGACGTTTTTATGGAAATTCAAAGTAAATTTTGCTCAGTGTACAATAGCTCCGAAGAACCTGCCTCACCAAGAAGCATTTTAGCAACAGCCCGGGCTACCAGTCATCAAATCTGTCCAAGAGCTGGTGTAAAGCTAAGCAATCCCGGATGCACTAGACCACTGCGGCAGCCAGGTGGTGATAATGTAGATAGATCATTAATAAATAGTGTAAACAAGAGTGGGCCCATATTACTTCCTTGAGGAACACCCGATTTGTTTGAAAACGGGGCGGAATATACGCGTCCAACTTTCACTATATGTTGACAATCACTAAGATTCGATTCGAGCCAACGAATTAGATCAATAGAAACGCCGTTTAGTTTCAATCTTTCCAAAAGTATTCCGTGGTCAACTATACCAAACGTTGATTTCAAGTCAGTATAGTGTCAACGTGTCAACGCAACGGGGCAATTAAGAATTTAGCGCATTTTTTTTGAGAACACATGAATAGGGTTACCAACCGTCCCTATCTTAAAGGACATATCCTTAATTTTGATGATTTGGGAAAGCGTCCTTAATTTTACTTCAAATGTCCTTAGTTTTAATCTCAATCCATGTTATATTTGAAATCAATTAGATTAAATTCGCTCAAGCGAATGAAACATTTTACTCGCCATTTTAGTTGATCACTTCTTTATAGTATTTTGATTTGTTGTGTTCAGATTAATGATTCAAAAACATTGATTAATTTTATTGCTTGAAGAAAAGTTACAAACTAATACTTTCATGTATCTCACTTCCTGGTTGAGCGCCGACAGAAAAAAAAAGATTTGTCCTCTAATTCGAACAATCGACAATTTTAGACAGCTATCACTTTCTAGCACAGTTGGCAAATTTCTTAGTTACTTCATGTACTTTAATTAATAAGTTCTATACTTAAGGAAAACTTTGATTTTTGGAAATGACAATAAAAAAATAGGATTTCTCGTACTAATATCCATACAAATTTCAAACGTAACACGGGATGCCACAACCTAATATTCTGCACAGTTTCTTAGGACTCCACAAGAACAAAAAAGCACTGCTCTTAAAAAAAATATTGGAAATCTTTTCTTAACACCACTCAACCAAACACATTTTAGTCAAAGATGAGTAAAATTTGTTAGTGTCGGTCAAAATTCAAGGTGTCCTATAAACAGCATATGCATCGTTAAAAAGCTGACGAGAATGATGTCGTATGCGAGGCCATTATTTTGCATAAATAATCGTCGATTATCTAAATATCTAAACAATTTTTGAACCCTCATTGTTATCTACCTTGGATTTACTGTGTTTTTCATGAACCAACTGGACCACCTGGGTTTCATTGGAAATCTTTCCTCTTTTGTGGCACAGACCTGTTGGTCCACATTTGGTGTAAATGTTTCAAAGTATTTTTATTCTGCTTTCTTATTTACTTTCTGTCAACTACCTTTGTCATGTCATTGTCGCATTTATTCACTCAGCATTATTTACTTGTGTTGCTTGTGACCTACTTTTCATTTTGCTCTACTTATATACTACAAATGTATTCCATCAAGAATAATGTCGTAATGGGAAGAAGAGATTGCGTAGGCCTCGGACGTTCTGGTAATAAATCGTCAGTTTACCATTCAAGTCTGCGTCGAGAGTCAATTCCTCAAATTCCACCATCTAATTCCAAAGATGATCGTCTAATAACTCGTACACCTGGAAGGGCGTGAAGCATCTTGAATTGACGAACACTAATATGTCCAATATTAGTCACAAGAAAAGAACGTCCCGAATTTGCAATGACATCATTTCCCAATGCGTCCAATCTACATCGTAAATTTTGCTAATTTATTTTTTTTTGTAGCGAGCCGTCATTTGGAAACATGTAAATTATGTTTAGAGACACCTTTTACAAACAAATTATGCAAAAACGGCCCGGTCAGTCAAATGATGCGCCAATGTATCAAAAATTATAAAAAATCGACCTTACTACGCTGAGCAAAATTTTAAAATTGAAATAATGAATAGTATGTAACTAAACATTGTAAGATATTTTTCATAGCCTACTGAAGCCTACTGAAATGAAAGGTAATCTTCCGCTTTAAAACAATCCAGTACAAATTAACACCAAACATATTTTAAAACGAAAAAAACGGGAAAAAATGATAGGCCATCAAGAGCTGTTTATCTAACTTAATAATTCTAAGCCATCCTTTTCCCACCAGTGCGATATCGCAACTGCCGAAAAAAAGCAATCTGAAATGTGCGTGTCCGCCGGTGGCGATAACCAGCAAGAGCACTGTGCCTGAAATCACTCCCCGGAGTCCAATCTCGACTACCTGTACTTTCGCTTTTAAATCCAGCTATCCCATCTCCCAGAACCATTATGTCATCCTGGCTAGGGGTATTCCGGTATCACTCATCGCGCACGCACGGCTAACAACAGAACCAACATTAAGGGAGTCCTCTACTTTCGGGAAAAAATCAATCTTTCAAATTATTGAAATTGTGACTTTCGAATATTCGAATTTTCATTTATTTACTCTTCTAAATTTTAAATTATTGAATTTCTGACTTTTCAAACTTTTGAGTTTTCGAATTTCTGAATACTCGAATAGCGCATTTTTCGAACTTTCAATTCTTTGAATTTTCGAATTCTCGAATTTTTCAAAATTTAGAATTTTTGAACCTTGAAATTTTTGAATTTGAAGTGCTTCGAATTTTTGAATCCTCGGATTTCCTAATTTACGATTCATCGAATTTTCGGATTGCCGAATCTTCGAATTTCAGAGTTTTTAGAGCACAAATTTATGAATTTTTGAAGTTTCGAATTTTTGCAGCACGGAAACTTCGAAGTTCTGAGCTTTCGAATATTCGATGATTCGAACTTTTAAAAAATCTTTGAAATTTCTGAGATTAGTTTTGGAACTTTGAAACGTTCGAATAGGTGCTTTTTCGAATTTTCGGATAGTTGAATTTTCGAATGTTAGAATTTTCAAATTCTCGTATTTTTGAAATTTTTTAATTTTAAAAATTTTGAATTGTCGAATTTTTCAACATTTTAAAATTCGCTAATTGTCGAATTATCGAATATCTCTCTCGAGGCCTATAATTGAGCTGTTTTGGGGAATAAATCGCGATTGAATAGATTTTGAATCTTTATTTTTCATTTTGAAGCTACTTGTGCCGACTTTTAAATAAAAATTTTGAAACCCTAAAAACATTGGCGACCTTAAAACGTCATTGATTACATCAATGCAATCAGAAAATTGATATTTTGCAAAATCATAGTTATCTTATGTACGTTTTCCCGTGACAAATTTTACGATTTGTAAAATTAATGCAACGAATTGTATTTTTTTTTAATTTCTTGCGTCATTTTTTATAATATTAGATATAATAAAAATGGAGCGAAATAAAGTTGTGCTAATCGTACACGGGAAAACATGATGTTATGTTCATTAAACAATTAAAAAAAATATTGAAATCGGACCAATATTTTTATGAAAAATCTTACTCGACAGCAGTTTTAAAATTAATGTTAATCAATGACGTTTCAAGGTGTTTTTTTAGGCCTTCAAAATTAAAATTTTAAATTTTCTTGTGTTTCATCAGCTTAAAATAAGCTCCTTTTCTTGCAGGACATCACGCTTGACTAGTGGTTTGCTCAGGAACAAAAAAATGTCTCCTTTTTCGGAGTTAGCGTCAATCCGGCGCTAGCTTAACCCTGTCACTAAGTTAGTGTCGGATTCTGATTAGACGAAGTCGAAACGCAAATTCCATACCTAAAGTTTTAAAATCAAAACAGCAAAAGCTTCAAAAGAAAAAAAAACAAAATCTATTCGTTCGATACTTTGCAATATGTTCCACAAGAATCGACTGAATTTCGGGTCTCGAAAGTAGAGGACCCCCTTAAAGCATGTCACGTTTTTTGTTTAATGGACTCATCATTATCTCATTATTAAAGCAATTTTTTCCGCTGATGAACAACGAGAGCAAAAAAGGGTGTGATAGCGTTCAGGAGCAAAATCAACGCTAACCAGATTAAATCTTTCTGGTTAAATGTTTTCGAACACATGTTTGGAAAAAACCGAAAAAAAACAAATAAAAAATTGCTCAGTAGCACCAGAACCAAAGTCGTTAGGTGGCTGTTAAAAATTCAAATGAATCAGTCCCTGTGGCAATGTTCCGACTAATTTCAACGAGCCCCCGGTCAAATGCCGCTCATTCACCACCCACTCAAACGGGATGCCCTGCTCGGGGCGAAAATATGTTTTCCAGAGTTTAAGGCTGCTCGCCAACGGCCCCCCATCATCAGTTGAGCATAATTTATCGAAGCAAAGCTTTTTGGGACAGCGTAATTGGATTCACTATTTTTAAGCTGCATGGACAGTTCGCTCCTATATCACCTAGTATGTGGCGACCGTGAAATAAAAACCAACCAGCAACGATCGACGGTTAGCCGGTGTAGCACCCCGAACCAAGAGGTGATAGACGACGAATGTTTAGCTCGTGTGTTTCCCTTTTCGAATGTGTAAACATGGAACGAAAACGTGTCGGTTGAAGCATGGGGGTTGGACGGTGGGGGGAAGGATGCAACCGAGGGTGTTTATGTTCGGTGGTTCGGTCGCTGCTGGCTGGGTTCGGGGGAATTTAATTTAACGAGTGTTTGGAGGTGATTTATTTCTCCGCTTCGCATGAATGATTTACCCTAATTCGAGAGTTTTCCGAATAGATTGATTGAGCAGATGCTGTGACCGGGTGAAGAATGAATCGGCTCATTTCGTGTCCACGCAGAGTGCAATTCGGTGGGGGAAAATGGTGCAAAAATGGTTCTAATTTAGTAGCACTTTGTAATTGGTGGAAACAAAACCGAGGTCAATGGAATTGTTGATCAATGAAACAGCGATGAATGTCAAAGTGAGCTCTTGTTGAACGTGTAACTTTACGGTCAAATTAGATCCAGTGAAATGATTAATACAGTTACGACTAACGTATCTATCCATATTATCTGGAATAAAAACATAAACAAAACACTGACGATAGTACCTTCAAAGATCGATGTCCGATTCGCGAATAATATTTTTTTTGCACACAGCAGCTGGGATTACACGGTAGGGAAAACTTACCTGAAAAGAGAAAAGCAAAAACAAATATAAACAAACTATGAACATTCAATCGGTGGTGGTTGAGTTAAAGCAAAACGAAAACCTCCCCCTTATTCATACTAACTACCGCATTGGATAAACATTTCAATTTGTGGTGAATAATAACAAACAAACGGACTTCGATAATTTTGCCCCGGAAATATTAAGACCACGTTGGAAGGTATTCAGCAGCTACCACCTCATTCAGTTTCTCTCTCTTTACGCACTGATTCAAATTTGTTTATTCAATTATTGGATTTAATTTTCAACTGAATGGTGGTAAAATTAATTTTGCCGGATGGTTGTGCTAGTTCGGGGAAGCGTAAAATGAATAACCACGGAAACAGGAACGGGTATATAATGTGATCTAGTGTGTTTATCGGTGGTCAATCAGCAAAATGATAATCGTTTTCCGAGGGATGTATTTGTATGTTATAACGGAGGTGACGAAAACGAGATTTAATTATTTTTTTATGGAGCCGCACGGTTATTTGTGAAATGATGAACCATTATTCTAAATTGAGCGGCCGTAAATAAAAGTGGGAAGTGCAGGCCATGTTCCGAAAAAAACAGTTTAATTTTATTAGAATGTCAATGTTGGTTATATCATTCAAACGTAAAATTCAGATTGGAGTTCCGACCTAAAAAAACAACAATAAGCGTCTTTAAATACTTTAACAAACTGTCAAAATTGAATGTGTTTTATTTCTATTTTCGACCACCCAATTGCTTATTTTTTATTTCATTTTTCGATGCAATGAAATTAGAACAAACCCCATTTTTAACCCGCTCGCGGCTGGTAGAAATAGAAACTCAATAACCATTAGTGATTCCCAATCACATCACCAATCTGAATAATTATAAAGAATTACAAACACCTGCTGACATTTTAACGTGAAGGTGAATCGAAACCTCCCATACCAGTCTCCTTCTCACAGACAAACCGCAACATCGTTCGACGATCGTTACATTATTGAGTGGAGTTAAACCCAGTCAACGGGTCGGTTGGATTTTGTCGGTGAATTGCTCGTAGCCCAGACAGTTTTCCCACAGATATTAAAAATTCATTAGAAGGAATAATTTGAACGACAGCGGGAATTTGAGCGAAAAATGATGTTAATGGGGCTGAGAACTGGTTACCGTACATAAATTACTATTTACTGCTTGATTCTATTCATTCTATTGCAGCACAACCAGTGGTCGAATTTGGAATCTTTTGACAGCGATTTCTTTTGAAAGCAACTGAAGCTTTGAAGCTTTGGATCGCAGTCGCAGTCAGTGGAGCTGGAGGCCGAAGAAACCTCAAAAAGTTATGTATAAAATAATGACATTTTATATTTTTCATTAATAAATCACTCAATACAGATTTATATTAAATATGTTATGATCCTTGGATTAGAACACGATTTTAACGGCAGCTTAAATGTAGCGAACTTTTTAATGATTTTCATTTCCGAAACCACAATTTCTATGTTCAATTCAAATGCATATTACTCTTTTGATTTTGGTCCAATTTTACATTCTTAGAAAAAATGAAAATTACATTTGACGTAAACAACGTAGCGACGTATTTTTCTGTCTCACAATAGGATTTTACATGTTCTTATATGTAAAATTAAGTATTGTGATTCTTTTGGTGTAAAATTCAGACTGAATGACCTAGGAAAAGCCGAACAACCCTCATTTTTACATGTAATTAAATGCAAATTTATGTGAATTGGGACGCTCCTTTTATGTGCATCTGAAAAGATGTAAAGTTACAAGATTCTTTTTGCTGTGTAGCACAAGTAGTTTCATTTTGTAGGGAAATGATAGAACTTGGTTTGCGACTATAATATATTCGCTAAATTTGCTCAGAACTATGACCTTTTCGTTTAATTATGTTTGAGGTGGGCTGATCAAAAATACTGGTTTCGCTCTACACCTCGGTGCGCAAAAGGGTTTAAGATTTTTAATTTTTGTTACTGATATGGAGGCGCACGGTGTTTTGTGCAAGATAATTACAAAATCTACAGTAAATCAACACGTAATACAATGGATTTAAAGTAGTGTTCTTCATTTGTCATGATATTGTTAGTATTGGTGAACAGTAACGGAAAATCTGCCATAAAAATGGGATCATAGTCATGACAAAAGTTCAATGTCACTGCATGGAAAAATGAATCTAATATTTTATTACTTTTGGCATAAACAATGAGCTCAGCACCTCAAAATTAGTTTAAATTGTGATTTTCAGCCAAATTTGGCAACTTTTTAGGTTTTGCACTACTTTTGTTCGAAGACCCGCCACTGTGCGGTTTTAAGGTGAAGCAAAGGGAACCGACATCCCGATACGAGAATCCTGAGATCGGGAATGATACCGTTCAATCCAAATTCTTTCAAGCAACCGAGCAGAACGATGCAACAGAATCTAGTAGCCAGAGCACGCGTCCGGAAGTTGTGTCACCGTGTTCTGACGTAGACCAGGGGGTTCCTTTCTGATGAACGACGAAACCGTTGTCAAGATGAATTTCAGGTAAGTTCCCAAGCGAAAGTTTTGCTAAACAAAGCAAATTCAAGTTACTACCTTATATAGAACTCACAAAGATCCAGTGGCGTTCATTTAATTTTCAAATCATCGAAATACACCATTTTCGATTTTCGGAATTTTCGAACTTAGGAATATTACAATTTTTGAATTTCCAAATTCTTGAATCATCGATTTATCGAATTTTTGGATTTTTGAAAATTTGTCTCTTCGAATTTTTGTATTTTGAGTTTCTTTTTACTTTTCAAAATGTTGAATTTTCATATTTTTGAATTCTATCATTTTATCAATTCTTGAATTTTCTAATTTTCGAATATTTTATATTGGAATTTTCGAAAGTACTAGTTTTAAATTTTCAAATACCAAAATTTCAAAATTTTTCGAATTTACGACTTTCGAATGTCCGCATGGTGGAATATTTAAATAGTAGAATTTCTGAATCTTTGAATTCTTGAGTTTTCGCATTTCTGAATTTTCGATTTTTTGAGTTCTCGATTCTCTGAATTTTCAAAATTTTGAACACTAAAATTTTTAAAATTTCGAATTTTTTAACTAAAGAATTTTCTAATTTTCGGTTTTTTAATTATCGAATTTTTGGGTTTTCTAATTTACGTATGTTCAACATTTCGAATTCGCAGATTTTCAAATTTTTAAATACTCGAATTATCGAATCACGCAATTTTCGTTTTTTTAGAATATTTCAAGTATTGAATTTTCGAATATTCAAATTTATGAATGTTTGAATTCTCGAATATTAGAATTTACGAATCGCCGAACTCTCGAATCCCCAAATGTTTGATTTCTCGTATTTTCGGTTTTTTTGCATTTTCGTCTCTTCAAATTTGTGTTTTCAAAATGCTGCATTTTCAAATTTTTATATTTTATTATTTTTTTCAAATCTCGAATTTTCGAATATATTATATTGAAATTTTTATATTTTCAAAAAAACAAATTTTCAAATTTTTAAAATCAAGACTTTGTAATCTTCGAATGTTTGAATTTAAAAATTCTAGGATTTTCAAATTCTAGAATTTTCAAATTTCAGAATTTTAATCTTTTTAACGGATATTAATATTTAATTCTCGAATTTCCCAATTTTTGAATTCCTGAATCTTTGAAATGCTCGAATTGTCCAATTTTTAAAATTTTGAATTGTTTAACCATCGATTTTTCAAATTGTCAGTTTTTTAAAGTTTTGAATCTTTGAATTTTTGAATTTGCGAATCAGCATTTTGGATTACTGAACTTCCGAATTTTTGATATTTCGGTTTCTTGAATTTTTGAAGCATTGAATTGTTGAAGCATGGATGTTTTGCATTTTTGAAACGAACCTTTGAATGTTCGAGTTCTGGAACATTTTAATTTTTTGATGATAAAGTTTTGGAATTTAGGAATTTTGGAATTGCATCTCCAAATTCTCGGTTTTACAAACTTAAGCCTTTTTGGAATTTTCAAAATTTTGTGTTTTCGAATTTTCGTACATTTTAGTTTGCCTATATTCAAATTTTTAAATTGGCGAATATATGAATTTTGAAATTTTCGAACAGTCGAATTATCAAACTTTCAAATTTTCGGAATTTTTTGAATTTTTGAATACTCGAATCATCGAGTTTTTAAATCTGCAAATTTGCGAATTTTCGAAGTTTAGAATTAGAATTTTCGAACTTTCAAATCATCGAAGTGTCGAATTCAGGAATTTTTGAATAATAAAATTTTCGATCCTTTTGAATTTTTGGATCACTGAATTTTCAATCTTTCAAATCTTGAAATTATAAAATAAATTTTTGTATCTCTGAATTTGCGAGTTTTCATATTTTTGAAATAATTGGATCTATAAATTTAAAATTTAAATTAAAATAGTAATTTTCAAATATTTTAATTTTGTAATTCTTCAATTCGCGTGTTTTCGAATTTTCGAAAATCCGAAGTTTCAAATTTTTGCTATTCTGAGTCTTTGAATTTTTGATTTCTTTGAACTTCCAAAGTTTTGAATTCTCAAATTATTAAAATTTCAAATTTTCGGGACCTGAAATTTTTGAATTTCTGGATTTTTGAGTTTAAGAATTTCCTAATCTTCGCATTTTTAATTTTTTTATTTTTATATATTTTAATTATCTTATTTTGGAATACTCAAATCTTGGACTATTCGAAATTTTTATTCTTAGAATTTTTAAACTTTCTCGTGGTGGAATTTTCGAATTTACAAATCTATGAAACTATAAGTTTTCAAATTCGACATTTTCAATTAGTTTCGAATTCTGATTTTTTTTATTGTTCAGTTTTTGAATTGTAAGTTTTTGAATTTCTGAATTTTCGGGTTTCCAAATTATCGAAATTCTGAAACTTTGAATTTTCGATTTTTGAATCCTCGGATTTCCGAATTCAGCAATCTCTGAATTTTCGATTTCTTGAATTCTCGAATTTTTGTATTTTCGTATATTCGAAATTTCGGATTTTTTGATTCTGTAGGTTTATAGTTTTCCAATAATCAAAATTTCAAATTTTGATTTTTCGAATTTAGAAATTTTCGCACTTTTGAATTTTTGGTTACTTAAATTTTGAAATAGTAGTTTTTGCGTTTTCGTATTTTCGGTTCTTCGAATTTTTGAATATTCGAATTTTCGAAGTTCAGAATATACGAAATTTCGAATTTTTAAATTTTTGGATCTCAAACTTTTAACACTTTTGGATTCACGAATTTTGGAATACTCGAATTATCGAGTTTTTAAATTTGTGATTTTGCGAATTTTTGAAGCATTAAATATTCGAATTTTCGAATTCACGAATTTTTCAGTAATAAAGATATCGATTCGCTTGAATTATCAGAATTTGGATTTTTAAATCTTGGAATTTTCAAATTTTTAAATGGTCGAATTTCTGTATTTTTGGAATAATTAAATCTTCAAAATTTAGCATTTTCGAATTTTTTGATTCTCTAATTTTAGAATTTTCAAGCGCATGGATTTTAGAAATTTTGAATTCGGGTATTTTTGAAAATCCAAAATTTTAATTTTCGAGATTTCGAATCTTGGAATTTCGTTTCGAATGTTTGAATTGTAGAATGTTCGATTTTTTTAACTTCCGAAGCACTGGATTCTCAATTTATTGAATTTCCAAATTTTTGAATCTTGGAGTTTTACAATGTTCGAAATTTCAATTTTTTTTAATTTATGTATTTTTGGAATCATTGAATCTTCTTGACTTAATTTCTGATCTTAGAATATTCAATGTACGAAATTTCAAATTTTCTAATTTATGTAATTTTGGAATTATTTTTAATTTTTTTTATTTTTTTACATTTTAACAACATTCAATTAGCTAGAGATTACTGGGTAGGGAAAGTTATGAAAATTAGAGCCATGGTACTCAAGTGAGAGCAAGGATGAGAAGTAAACAGATCGGAAAACTAGAAGTGGCAGGGTCATTAGAACAGGCTTAATATCGTACGGGCTTAAACTTTGTCTTCTGTTAATGAGGGTCGAGCTTAGGCAGTATAACTACGAATCACCCGAGTTCACTAACGTGTGTCCTGGTATCGATAGACGTGTCCATCTTTACCGTGACAACCGATCGATTTTTTGAATTTCTCAATTTTTGAATTTGGTCTTCTAATAGTCAAATTTCCGAGTTTTCTACCTCTGGCATTTTGATTTTCTTGAAATTCTAAATTTTTGGTTCCACAAATTCTAATTTTCGAATTTAGCAAGCTCCGAATTTTTGTCTGTTCGAATTTTAGAATTTTTGAATTTTCTGATATTCAAATTTTCATATATTCTAGATTTTGTGTTTTTTTTGAATTTTGGAAGTTTCAAGTTTTCGAGCTACTAATTCAAATTTTAAAACTTTCGACTTTGTACATTCTCGAATTTTCGGTTTCCTTCAATTTTTTGTATTTTCAAATTTTCGAGTTCTCAAATTATCGATTTTTTTTTAATTATTCGATGTTCGAATTTTTAATATTCGAAATCTTGAATTTATGAATTGTTCACTTTTTGTCCTTTCGTATATTAAAATTTTCTAGTTTTCGTATTTTCGAATTGTCAAATATTTGAATTTTCGAATCATCGAATTTTCGCATAATTGAATGATTGGATTTTTTTTATTTTGCGAATTTTCGAACTGTCTCATATTAAATTTTTTGAACATTTGAATTTTCGAATTTTTGTTATCGAATTATTAGATTTTCAAATTTTGGGAATTTCGACTTTTTGAATTTTCGAATAATCAAATTTTTCGAATTTTTGTATTCTCGGATTCTTAAACTATTGAGACCTCGAGTTTTCGAATATTCGAGTTCTAGATTTTTTGAATTTTCGAAGCGTTGAATTTTTAAATTTTTGCAGCGCCGAAGTTTTAAATTTTCGACTTTTTGAATTCTTAAATTTTCAAATCTTCAAATGTCACAATTTTAAAAATTTTGTATTTTCAAATTCTTGCATTTTGAAATTTTCAAGTCCTCAAATTTTAATATTTTCAAATCCTTAAATTTTCAATGCTCAATTTGGCATAATTAAATGGTCAAATTTCAAAAGGTCGAATTCTTGAATTTTCGAGCTTCTGAAAATTCAGATGCTTTCATTTCCCTATTTTTTTTATTTTAAATGTTTTCGAATATACAAATTTTCGACGCCGTAAATTTTAAATTTACCGAAACTTCGATTTTTAAAATCCAAGAATTTTAGAATCTTTGAATTTTCAAATCTTTGAGTTTCCGAATTCTCCAATTTTCTAATTACTGAAATTGCAAAATCTTTGATTTTTTTGAAATTTCAAAGTTCGAATCGCTCAATGATTTTAATGAACGGATCTTCGGATTTTCGATTCTCTGAAAGTTTGAATTTCTTGGTTTCCAAATATTAGAATCTTTCTAGAAATTCGCGAATTTTAAAATTTCCGCATTTTAAGGCTTCCCAAATTTCTAAACTTTGAAATCCTTGAATTTTAAAGTTTTTGAATATTTAAGGTTAACTTAAGAACTTCCGAAGCTTTAGTTTCTGCAATTCATAATCTTTGACTTTTCTGAATTTATAAATTTTGAATATTCCCATTTTTTAATCTCTCCAGCAATTTTAATTTTTTAAGCTTCTGATTTAAAATTATTTTTGAATTCTTAGTTCAGCACTTTTACTATTGGTTTATTGTTTTGTCTATTCTTTCATTTAGTTTATGTTTTAAATTTTACTTTTTTATAATTTTGTCTGTGGTTATTGATTTCTTATTTTTTATATCTTTTTTTAAAATCACAAATAAAAAGGTTTATACGGATATTTTAACCCTCAATTTCCGTAATTACAATATTGTTAGTTTCCAAAATTTCATCCTATATTTTGTCAAGCTGGCATCGAATTTTTAAATTTTTCAACTTCGCTTTCTTCCCATTTTTTAAATTTATTAATTAGTAGTTTCCCAAATCTTGAATTTTCAATTTTTTCGATTTTTGAATACTCAAAACATTTGTTTATTCAATTGTCCAAGTTTCGACAAAATCTTCCTTTGCAAGTTTCGACAAAATCTTCTAATTTGTAAAATTTTGGAGTTTTTAATGTCTTATATTTCCAAATCTGTATTTTTTTCGGTTTAAATTTGTTAATTTTTCTATTCTATATTTTTCCAATTTTTCTATTTGTTTTGTTTAATTTTCCAATTTCAGTTCTTATTTAACCACCAAAAGGCAAGGGGTCTCAGATGCCCGGCTAGTTACAGTTCTCTAGCTTCACTGGACTTGTGATTTGAAATACAAATGATCAAGCATGACATCTTCGACAAATTTATTCGAAACATAATTGTGTATAACTTTGCCGAAGGTATCTACACTCCAAAGTTTTTTTGTGTGGAGCATTTTGTTTTGCTCGGATAATTTGTTTTAGCCCAACCAATTTTTTTATTTACTACATTGAAGAATAGTATTGTAAATTTACACATTTACACTTATCTTGAACCTTTCGTTTTCCGGTAGCCCTGCAAAACTCTTCACCTGTGGGTTGCTTGAAATTTGCCTAATACCATATCTATTTGCTGAAAACCCAAAAAAGAATCAACAATTTCACTGAAGCAAAGCTATTCTTTAAAGACGGCGTTGGTTGGGTGAACTAATGCAGATTTCGTTTTAGATTCGAGTCGCTCTAGGTTCGCTTGAATTTGTCATTTTTATAAGGATTTTATGCACATAATGGCAAACCGAATCTAAAAGCGCAATCAGCGTAAGTGTTAGAATGCCGCACGCATTTGTCAATACTAGCTATGGTTGCGTAAAAAGAGCAGACTTTTATCTGTCTCTTTATAGGCTCATTTCCACTACCATTCATCACCAGATAGCGCTTTTTGTGTCGCTGGCAGTTCGTTAGAAAACACAAATAGTCAGGTTCCTAGTATGTATTGTGACTATGCTAAAACCTACTAACCATAGGGGTTCGTAACACGCGCGAAAAGTCTGCCGGCTCCCCTTCATAATAGAACAAAAAGAGCCTATCCACTCTTGTATTTACCATAATAGCCTGCCCAATTCGATTGACAGCACTCGTTTAGGACCCTTCCATTTCGAGGACGACTCATCGAATGTGCAAAATGTATGAGCAGCCCGGCTGCCTGAAGCTCTGTGCTAGATGCGGTCCCGGTCCCGTTCATATGAAATCACATCCCATTATCTGAAACCATTCCGGGCACGGCAAAGGATAAAATGCCTACCAAGATGGACAGAGCACGCAGCCATCGGAATGGTTCGCATCCACTCGTTAAATATGTATTTAAACGGTATTCTTCACACTGTTTGAGTTTTTGTTAGCTTTTCTTGTGTAAGATCCGACCTAGCCCAAAGCGAAAGGCATCGGTTTCCGACCGGTAAATACACGTTCCGTGCAAACAGCAACGGCTACCGAATCCGGCTAACATTCCGGTTCAACAATGCGTATGGTGATACTATAAATGTTTATTATCTACTCATCCCCGCAGGGCGTGAGTTTGCCGAAAAGAAAAATCCTTGACGCTTGAAATCCTTTCCGAATAAAGCTAAAATCATTTCCAGAAATTTGGCCGGTGAACCAGTTCCCTCGGTGGTTGCTATTTTCTTGCCGGGGTATTGAACGAAATCAGAGGGTACATACAAAAAATAATGAAATTTAAACGACATGTAAATCAATATGAATGTAAACATACAAAGATTGAATCAAAACATTGATTGAAAATTACGTTAAAATCAATGCGCTCAATTGGAACATCAAAAAGCATACAATGTTACACTTTCATTCGTGTAATATTGTCATTCATTGTACAACAATAAGCGTGTTAAAAATACATTAAAGTGCATTGGTTTTCCGTTTGAAGAAACTGTAATTTTCAATCCACGTGTATAATTATAACAAAATTCGTTGAAGAAAGCACGACAAGTCGTGTGGATTTTTAGTGGAACTTAATTTTACATTTATATTCATGCTCCAAATATGTGCATGAAAATAAACTTAAAATTACAAAATATTTTTTCTATGTACTGAGGTACATCGTAATACCTTACAAAATTTATACAATCAGATATTTGAGATCGTTAGCGATGAGGATTAATCAAATAATGACATCTTCGTGTGATGCTCTCGTTATTAGTTCTGCAACATGAAAAGTGATTCCGTTATAGGTAATCGAAAATTCCATCTCGTTTCCGGCGGGTTTTCCAAGAAAAACTCGAACGAATGATAAAAATGTTAGGATGTTATATAAAAATGATTCCTGTTTCGTTCCGAACGTGGGCAGATCCACTCAAAGCAATTTGATATTTTATCTATTCTGAATCGATTACTTCGGAAGTGTGCTCTTACGCGGGAGGTAATTTTAATTTAGAAAGAAACTTCCACCCGGCGGGAAACTTTGCGTTACCTATCGGGGCAAAAAGATGATATTACGTGCGTGTTTCAAGGCCACGTGTTTCCGGTCGCCCACGGTTCCTTTCCGATGGGAAGGGTCACGTGCAACCTAGATACAAAAAAAACGAAAAACGACCGGTGAGTTGTAGGAAAGTTAATTCATTAATTTGCTCTTGGTGCCTACTTTTGGAGTTTCCGATTGGAGGAGCAATCTGATGATGAGTTTTTTCGCAAGAAGAAAGCCATCCTTTCTTCGGTTTGAAAGGTGTTCAATGCCGGAAGAAAAGATCGGAAGATAGGCGGAATTTGTGAAAGAATTTTGAAAGAATTCGTGGAAGAATAATATTGGGTAAGAGAATGTAATCAGTGTTAGTCGGTCGCCATTGTACTTGTTTCGGAGTGTTGAAGTAAACTTGGTATCAGAAGATGGTAATTCAATTTTTCCATAACCTAGAGATCCAAAGTATATATCAATTATTTTAACCATCAAATCTAGCAGGTCAAATTATCAAGTCATTTAGATGAATAGAAAAAAAGATTCATCCAAAACAGAAACCTTCTACAAAATGTTACACCCAATCATTTTTAGCTAGTATCTCTTGTAGTTTCTCAACTCGTAGCGACTTACAGTTTTTGGCAGTTGTAATTTTCATCTGCTTCTGACAAACATCACCAAACGTATAATCGTGGCTTATTTGATACTGGCTACGAAGCACAGTTTATTCAAATTGTACGAATATTAACGTCCTACAAATAAAAGTTGAAATTGTACAGTGATGGCATTCAGCCGTATCATGTAGAAAAGCGCGAGTTTTAGCGGGGTTGGGGGGATTATCGAAAATTGACAAAAATCGGTAATACTCTTTACAATTCTGCCCGGCATTGGTGCTACATTTCGTTCGATATTTCGTTCAATAATTATTTTTTTATTCCCTTTTTATCATTTTGGATTTCAAATTCTTATATTGTTTGCAGAGTCAGAGTACTTTGTAGTTTTTGTAAGGTATTCTAGCATCCGCGCGATTTTTTTTTAAATTGTTTTGGATGTACTAAAACTACAGTGACGGGTGGAACAAAAAAATTACCATATACGAATGCTTATTTTGAAATTTCGATAGGTCACTATCAGAGCCGTAGCGTGGTGTTCTGGCGCCCTTGGCGGAGTCTCATTTTTGCGCCCCTTTTGTGTTTACTTTGGCTTTCATTTTCAGTTCGACCATCAAACAATAATTTGTGGAAATGTCCCTCCTACTTTCTACTTAATTCATATTTGACTGTCATTTATTTCATGGAAATTCCAGCCACAAATCTTTTACTGTACACACCTAGAAAACAAATGAAAATTACTTCTGACGTAAACAACATTGCGATGTATTTTGCTGTCTAATAATGGAATTTCACATTTTTCGAAATGTGAAATGAAATTTTGTATCTCTTTTGATGTAGAACTCGGTTGAATGGTAATGGAGAATTGAGAAATTCTATAGAAAGAGAACTGTGGAGACTTCATTTTGGATCGATTGGATTCACGTTTAGCTGTTAAAAAACGAATCCAATCGAGAATTGCCTATGCTTATAACATTGGACGTGTTGCCATACAATGCCGGGACATACGTTGCAGCACATTATGTCATTACCACGTATATGGCACCCCTATCCCATTTGTATTGAAATGACATAAGTCAACATCTCAGCGGGCACACAAATTATGGGCCCCACTGACAGTTCAAATTGTTCTGCTCATTTTGCTCGAAGCTCGACCTTCACTATTCAGACACGGCACGGCATGCCTCAATCATTAGATGTTTGTTAAAAAGTTTAAATATTGCACCGCCAATTGATGAAAAGTGTTGTTTTGGACATGTCGGTGAATAACAAATACTTTTCACCATGATTCACCAACAAATTAAACGAACTCGAGTATCACAAAATTGTGTCGAATGAAATTGATTATGTTTATTGTGGATCGACCCTAGCACAACGTTTTAGATGTTGGCATAGAAATCATGGCGGCGTAGCAGATACCAGGTCATTCCAGTCGACAGCAGCAATCAATGCGGAGATTTCGTCAAGGTTGCAACGATTAAAATCAAAGTTAAGGTCGTCAATCGACTGGAAAAAATCTTCTCCTGCATTGGTGCGTACATCCTACCGCAGCACAAAAGGTTTGTGGTGAGGATCGATTTACAGTAAAGCGCTCGGAGGTTCAAGCAGCTCAACTACATCGATGTTGTTTTGCGAACGCTGCTCCGTTCACGTTCGTAAGTGAGCAGATCTGGTACAGATTGGTTGCAATCATAGACTCCGTTACATCTTTTTCTTGTTCTGACGAGGCGTTAAGAGGTAAATAGCATTTCAAATCACTGTCAAGTGACCACTGAAGACGAGAAAGATTGTAATCACCGATGATGAGAACACTGTCGGAGCTGCTGGCTTTGTTCAAAGTATTATAAACGGAATTGGCGTGCACTTTGTACAACGCTAGCTCGCTGTTTGGCCTCAGGTATATACAGAAAATAAAGACAGACTGATGCGGAAGGATAATAAGTACTGCGATTTGCTCCTAATTTTTAACTCCGCTTAAGCTCAGCAGAGAACCTGCTTGGTAGTTCTTCAACGCAATGAGAACGGCTCCACCACGGCGCAGATGGCTAGACGCTGGGTTGCGATCACATCGATATTTTACATAGTCCTGTGAAAGTTCTGAATTGAATACACCATCGCGCAGCCATGTCTCAGTCAGAACAATGACGTCGTAGTCACTGGAGGAGAGTTCGTTTTCGTTCTTATACCCCTCACGTTCAGAGGTAGTACACATAGTACTAGTCGTGATGTGTGTTCGGTTGGGGAGCAGGTCCAGCAGGAGCCGTTGGTGCTGGAGCGGACTCGTTTGTCGATGTATCACTTCTATTGTCACCATAAGCTGAACGGCAATTCGCGAACGACGGATGATTTATATGAGCAGAAGATGATGGATCCTCCAACCCCGATAGTAGTAGGCCTGTTGAGATGATCACACACGATGTGCTGAACACCTTCACCTATGGCGAGAGCCTGAGGGCTCCCACCGTCCACGATACAACGCATAAAGTTTATTCCATTGATAAGGTTGCTGCATTTGCTTTCCCGTTTTTTTTTTGGTTGATCGATAAATTCTCGGAATAACAAACCGGTAGGCCACGATGAAGGATCCAAAACTTCTCACTGCAGGATCCAAACCGACTTTGAAGAACAACGAAGACATACGAGAAACATCTTGTCCCTTGGGAACTAGACGGACAACATCTGCGGGTTCTATTGTAGATAGGCACCTTGATACGATTTTCTGCACATTGCCGTCGCTGGTCAAGGGGTTTAGACCAGACAAGTATAGCCAATACTTCCTTGGTGCTGTCGCTGATATGATAGTTGGAACTGACAAGTTGCTTAAATCAACTGACTTCGTTCCCCGATCAACAACAGCCTAGGTTCTACTCGACGACGTTTTACACTAATTCGAGGCCAAATTGGAATGTTCGACCGACTGGAACTATCGAGAGATGACACCGTTTGTGGTACATTCGACGATTTTCTTGCTCAAATCCGAAACGATAATCGAAAGCTGCTGAAGCTGGGCTGGCAAATCAGATTGATTCGAATTTGGTGATTGTAAGCATTGTTGAAAGTCCGCAATTTAGGTGCGAATACTACGTCCTTTCAGTTCGTCTCTGCAAGTAGGACAAATAAACATCGCTTTGACCTGAGCGAATGCTTCCTTGCACCCGCGAGTGTTGAAACCTTGGCACTGCTGGTTGATATGATAAAGCGTCCAGCAATATTCACACCGTATCGGCTCGAGATCGTGGATATCAAACTTACATTGTCCACATTGAATATGAAACTATTATCTCGATGGAATAAATCGCAGACGTCGAATTCGCACTTCACAGGTTTCAGTGAATGAGATTTAGATGGCGCTGCAAGCGATAAGTATACAAGAATACAAGAAGATAATTTCGTGGGCCAATTAACACTCTGTAAACAAAACTATCACAATTGGGAAAAATCACTATTTTCCAACAATTTCACTCACTAATTTCGCATCACTAAACTGGAGGATCATTCGGTGAATTACTGGTTTGAAATTGAATAGGAAACGGCAACGAAAACACTTCGATAAAACGTTATAAAAAAGCGCTCATACAGAAACTGTGACTGTCAATAGGGCGACCAACTTTTCAATAGGTTTGTTCCAGTACCAGGAGAAACTGGAAGTACTCCGGAGCAAACAGGGAGAAAATCGTTCCTGTATTATCTTCTTCTCTTTTTTCTTCTTCTGGTGGCAAACCGGAGTGAAAAGGAGCAAGAATTTTTTGCTCCGGAGCAACAGGGAGTAACTTCCATGTACTGGAACAAACCTAATGATAATGATACGATCATCCCGTGTAAAAAAACCGTGCTATTTCGAGAAACCGTGCAAAACAATCTGTGTTATTTAGAGAAACCTTGCAAAGAAAATATTTTTTTAAATGGGCATTTAGTAACGGAAGCTGAAAATAAATGGCATTGGATATCATGTTTGATGAACTACGCCTGGTTAATTCGTCGGCCACTTCGTTACCTCCGATGCTTTAGTGGACTGGTACACAGAATATCTTTACCATATTCCGCGTTGCCAGTTGTTGTAAAGATGTGATGCCCTCCCAAACCAGTTTGGACTCACATTTCATCGACCTTAAGGCCAACAGACCTGCTTGGCTGTCCGAGAAGATTGCGATTTTTGCATACCTGTAGTTTTGTTTCCTACAGACCTCCGAGCAGGTGTATATTGTATATATCTCTGCCTGAAAAACTGTAGGCCACTTTCCCATTGATATCGCTTCCTTAATTCTTGGTCCGTAGACTCACGAGCCACTCAGTTCACTCATTTTAGAACCATCTGTATAGAATGATATTGTACCTTGAGGCATTATGGGACTACCTACACCCCATATCTAACGATCCACTATGTGGACCTCATATGAGATATCGAAGTTCAGTTTAACCTCCATTTTATCTTCAACTGTAGTCAAGACAGGGTTTACTTTCAGTTCATTTATTATACAAAGGTGACCATTTAAATCTCCATCAAATAGTGGATTACCCTTTAGCACTCTCAGAGAGCTCAGCCTCGCCTCCCCCATAACATGTTTGTGCAAAAAAATAGATGAAGCACCCGGTACCCGGATAGAATTTTACAATAGCATTTACCCTACAAACAATCATAAAACAATAAATATTATAATAATTACTGTTTCAACATTGTTCGAGTTCGAGAGTTCTCGCAATAGATTTAAAATAAAATTTCATGTAACAAATTCAGTCAGATCATTGAGAAGATCGTCCATCACTAGCGACCAGAGCAAAGGTTATAGCACACCTCCCTGGGGACAGCCTCTATTGCCTGTCATAGTTGATTTCGTGTCTGTCAACGTTGCTGTAATCTCTCGACTCTTGAGCATTGCGATAATCTAGTCCCCTATCGATTTTTCCACTCCTCGTATTATCGAATGCACCCTCGATGTCAAGAAAAGCGCAAATTGCTATTTCCTTGAAATAGAGGGTTTTCGCAATAAGTGTCACTAAGGTATGTAGGGCTGTTTCCGTAGATTTGCTCTTTTGATATGCAAACTGGTACTTGTTTAGCGGAACTCTCGAGAAGTGCTCCGTTCGAGTATAGTGGTTCAACAGATTTACCATCACTTTTAGAAGTGTTGATCTCAAACTGATAGGTCTGAAGGCCTTGCCCAAGTAACAATTGAAGTTTTATAGCATGCTACAAGTGCAATCTAAGTTTTATGAGTGGCTTTAAAACTACCATAAAATCTCAATTGTTACTAGAGTGGTTAGTATCAAATCTTTTTTACCTGTTTTGAAATAAACTTCTCTCCAGCTTATAGGAAGTTTAGTACATCCGAATTATCCGAGAATTATGTCTACCGATTTTTGTAGAAATATTGGAAGAATGTTATCAGGGCCGGGGGATTTTTAGGGTTCGAATGTGTTGATAGCCCATTCCCAATTAAAGATGGTGTGAAAATCTGACAGGCCAGTTTCTGTGATGCATCACAAGTACTGTTAGGACGGAGTAGACCACAATCCTGACCTGTCGAATTCTCGTCTGTCGCATCGACCGAAGAAAGTGGCTGTTCATTAGAACATCCAATGTTTCATTATTGCCAATTGTGAGAGAACAATCGCCTTTTTTCACTTGCCCTAGGATATTTGTGTGATCCTTTGGTATGGCTATTTGAAGGCGAACTGCCTCTGGAAAGTTTCCGATGTTTTCACAAAACTCGCGCATTGATAGTTTTTTAGCCTTTCTCATCTCAATGTTGTATTTGGTATTAGCGGTCCTGTAGTTTGACCAGTTACCAGTAATCTTCGCTTTATTGAACGGGCTTCCTTCCTAGGTGTTGCTGAATTTTTGTTCCACCAAGAGACATCACGACATACAGACCTCATTACTAGAGGGTGGTTATGATCTTCTTTTATAGGTCGTTTGTTGCCTTATCCAGATTTGCTGGAGGCTGGATCTTACTTTCCGTTCTTTTCGACTGTTTTCCTTATTTCCCTGTGTTTTGCACTGTGAGTGCAAAAGGCTAGCCGTCGGTGCCTCCACTGTTATTGCAATGACGGCTCGTTGAATGAACCCTGTAATTGGCGAGAATTGCTTCCTAACATGCTGCCTTACTCATCTCATCTTAATTGGCAATTGCACACGGGAAAATGAAAACTGAACATGAAAATTTAATTCGTATTGCATCAACCAAATCGCTCAGAATAACATTCACATGACAATGACAGTGACAATACCTATCGACCATCCGTGTCCCAGTGAATGCGATGTTAGTCACAAAAAGAAATTCACAAATTGCTTGTAAACTAATTCCCATTGTAGCACCAGCTGCGAGTGAAATCAAAGTAAATCCTCGCACCGTAGTGATTTTCTCGTCCGAAAAAAATCAATCTGGCCAAGAAAGGTCCCCGTCTAGAGGACCGTCAGACAAAATAACTCACACTTGTTGTAGTAGATGTCGGTACCTGCAAAAAGCGAATTCTTTCACGCCTCCTAAAAATACCACCCAGATGGGAGCTGTTTCTACACGTCACACATATACACGGAGAACTTTATTTAGACATTATTCGCTAATTTCTGTATCCGCTTCTCCTTTCTTCTGCGGTACACTTTATGCATTGAACACATTCTGTCTACCAACTAACTTAATGGTTACTACAAATATATCCGAGAAAATGCATAAAAATCACAGCAGAATAACAGAGACGGAAATAGAAAATATGCAAACTCTGCATATGTTTGTTTTTCAGTGTATACAATATTAGAGGTTGAGATTTAGCGCGCGTGTGGTTGTGCTTCTGTAAGAGGCATTTTCTTCGGTCTTGGGTCACATTTTCGCCAAAGTGCCAGCTCACATGATAAGTACGATCATTTCCCCGCTCGTCAAAGAGCAGTTGCTTATCATCAATCAGCGTGGATTGACACGACTGTAGCTCTAGTCATCACACACACAAGCGCGTATTGAGATAGATACCAGCTTCAAAGAAAGTGGCATGGCAACATTCGAACAAAGAACGGACAGGTTGCAAAGATTTTGGCGTTTTTAACTTTTATCGTATGTCTTTTTATACTTAGTTTTCGCCGACCATGGCATGAAGATGATCTTTTTGCACACCGAGATACTGCTCAAAGTGGGGATCCACTGTCGCGAACGTTACGAGAGTGCCTTTGGCTCAAGCTGCTATTTTCCGAGACTGATTTATGTATTTCAGGTGGTGTTAAATCTAGTGGCAATGGCACACAGCCGCGTCAGTTGGCCGTTTAATCACAGCTCTTTCTTTCAAATTTCAACAGGAAAACTTGTCTAGTTTCGCAATTTTCTTCCTCGGGAAATTTCGTCACTCTTGTGTTTGTTTTTGTGATTAATTTGCTAACTGACTGCGTTTGTGTCGCTCATGGCCGGATTTTAACGATTTAGAGACGGAACAGTAATTAAGTGGAAAGATGAAGATTCATACTGCCAGGCTGGTGGGGAACACGAATTCTTGAAAACGTTGCTTTATCCAGGATTGGAAACGACCTCGACGGTCGAAGTGCAACAGTTTCTAAAACATTGAATTTACTGAAAATACAGCTTTTTTATTAACGACTGTTGAGTCAATTTTGAAATGTTGTAAGGGCATATAATTAGCAAGGGATTGGAAGGTGTGAAATATTTTTCACTATTAAGAATAGAACTCAAGGAAGAGCAAGGAGTTGAGCTCTTGGTAGACGAAGAGTGACTTTCGATCTATTTCTCGGATCTGCATGAAAATGTGGGAAAAATTCTCAAGGAGCTGTACTTTAGATAAAGTAAATAAAAATATTTTTTGGAAAATAAGGTATGTAACGCCTTAAGTCACGGAAAACCTCCACACTAAGCACTTTGCGACGTTGAAACTCTTGAATGAGCTAGTTTTGGAGATGGGGATCTATCGATTTGCCGAATCCTGGCAAATCAGCAACACATGTGACTATATGACACAGCTGCAGAGGCAAACACAATAGTCGATTTGTGAGGGACAAAAAATGTAGAAGTTTCCCGTGACTTAGCTTTTTGTCGGTTCCGACAGCATGAAGTGCTCCGTCACTTTACGCTTGTCAGGACATGCCGCAGACTCAGGTGATCCTGATTCCTGCGATAGAAGACAAAGGGTTATGTCGCCGGGAAACTCTAAGCTTGGCGTCCGGTTTGCTGATACACCTACGACCCGTAGCTAATGGGTCTCGTCACGACCTATTCCGTCTAATCCCCAGCGGTGGATCTAGCTCACGCCAACGAGAACGAATCCAACTGGCGGGGGCCGTGGTCGGTCCGGCGATTCCGGGTAGAGTGTGATGTTTGGTTCATTTGCGTCCCGATGACCCATACCCCGGTTCTCTGTTGCGGTCAACTGGACTAGTCCCCGGCGGTGGATCTAGCTTACTCCGCGGTGAGTTTCCCGGCTGTGATAGCCCTCCTAAAACTGTTGTTCGCTGTTCATTACGCCATTTCCGCTGTAATGTAGTTAGGATCTACGTCTCCACTCTGTTGACCGCGTTCCACGAGTTTACATCGTGAATCATTTAGTGGACGACATTATCCGGGTTAATGTTCGGGCCACCTACTTGAAGCATCTCCCTGCGTGTCGCTTCGAACCGCGGACATTGAAATACCACATGCTCCGGTGTCTCCTCGACGCTCTCACACTCCGTGTACAACTGTTACGTTGCGTGTCCGAACCGACGAAGATACATCCTGAAGCAGCCAGGGCCCGACGGGAACTCTGTCAGTTGGAAGTTTGCCTCTCCGTGTTATCTATTGATCCACGTCTACAAGTTTGGGATGAGCCGGTAGGTCCACCTTCATTTCTCCGTACTATCCCATTCCTTCTGCCACGTCGCCATAGTATCGATTGTCACCATCTATCTCGCGTTTCTGGCGCTACTCCGTTTGTAGCATTCGATATCCTCCGCCTGGGTAATGCAGATGAGGATCATCCCGGCGAAAAGGCATACTGCCTCCGATTATATTATTCTGTACGCGTTCGCGACTCGTGTGGCCATCGATCGGAATGTTCTGTTCAGTTTTACGCGATTCCGTTTAGTTTTCAGCGCCGCATCCCAGGCAGGAACCCCATATCGTAGTAACGACGATGAAACATTTGCTGATTGACGTCTCCTGATGCTTCTCGGACCGTCGACGTTTGGCATGTTCAACGCTATTACGTTGCCTTCACCGACTTTTCGCAGGCATAGTCGACGAGGTTGTTGTAGCTCAAACGGTCGTCGATTAGCATTCCCAATTGTATCAGTGCACGCTTCGATGTAATTACTTGCCCTCCGACGTCGAGCTTCATCCACTAAACTGTTTGGCAGCTGCTGACCAACAACATCTCCGTCTTGCAGTAAACTATCTGCAACTTGACCCCGTTCATTCAGTTCTCGATCACGTCTCTTGTGTCTGTCACCGACACCTCCACTTCTTCAAGTGTCAATTGTTAGTGACACGTCGTCCACAAACCTATTATTTTCACTTTCTTGGGTAGTAGCAAGGTCTACACCCCATCGTACCCCGTTGCAAAGAGTTGGACCGAGAATGGAGCCCTGAAGAACGCCCCCTGTGATTCGCATTAACTTCTGCCATTCTTTCGTCTCATACAGCATCTCTCTGCTCTGGAAGTAGCTCTTTAGGATCATTCTATGGAAATTATCATTAGAAAACAAATCCGCTTAGATGGTATGCATCCAGAATAAATTCCGTGTGTGGGTTCCCCTCAGAACGTCTTGAATATCATAATCCATCTTGACACATATCTTGTGGAACGAATATCCGCAGTACCCATGATAGGTGATCCGTTCTGAGTCATTAAAAACTTTCGAGCAGTTGGTACAAGCCATGGTGTTGAACGAACAAATAACGCCTAGCGGGTATGCAATACGCACAGGAAATTAAATAACTCCACTGGGTAAGATAACGTGTGCCGACAGAGGTGAACTTACACGCAACGTTTGTTAACTGAGCTATCCACCAGAAGAGGTCGCTTTTGATAAAAAAAAAGTTGAGCATGGCGTAGATCGATGTGATAACGCCAGGAAAATAAAAAGCACATAAAAATAAACTATGAATTTCACAAAACAATACTTGCAGCAACCAGGTATGATCTTTATTGAAGTCATGAAACTTCAATACACCCGTACCACCGATTAACAAAAAATACAAAAACAAAACAAATTTTAGAACAATTCAAAATTTAAAAAAACAAAAACTTTCAGGTCTATTAACGACCGGGGATATAGAAACAGTAAGACCGTATCTAACTTTATCCAGACGAAATTTGAATTGACAATCAAACAGCTAAGGGTGATATAATGGGATAATGGAATTCAGGATAACGGGCTAAAATTCCACCAGTGGCACCCAAACTTTTCTCAAGTATCTCGCTAGCTATAGTAGATCCATTCTCATCAAAAACGTCCTTCTCCTCCGCCATGGATAGATCTCCTACCATCCGATGTCAACCTCTTGGGCTCTAGAGCTATCTAATACAGTGAAAACCCGTTTATTTTAACAAAATGAAATTGCCAATTTTTTTATTTCGATTATAAAGGTTTAATCTTATAGTCATTCGTCTCTTTTCGGGTTAGAAAAAACTCTTTGGAATAATTTCTAGCCCTATGTGCGGGGTTGGGAATCGAACGCAGGTGAACTGCGTACGAGGCAAACGATTTACCAGCTACGCTATGCCCGCCTCCGTGACATTGATAAACTCAGAACATATTTTATCTTTTCTTAATAATAAACCGAAGCTGTTAAAACATTCCTCTTTAGTTCCTAGACGTAGTCTCATAACTCTTTCTAAGAATTTAGAATAAATTTTTCATGAATCCAAATCCAAAAAGAAAAATTTATATATAATTTGGCATATTTTGGATCTTTAACATAAGCAAAAAATGCTCAAGAAAAGATTTACTCAAATTTGACTTAGTTCGTCTGCTAAAGGCCTAAAGCCCATCAACCATACTTTCATATGAAGCTAACAAAATCGGGGGGCAGACAAACTTGGGTCTTCACTGTATTTAGCGTCACTTAGTCCGGCGTATTGAAATTTATGTATTCGAACATTAGACCCAGAAACGTATAGCATTTCTAGCAATAATACCGTATGAAACCGTGGCATGTTGGATGTGGGTAGTGTTAGGTGGTAGGTCTGTTCCCGTTCTCCCTGGAGAGTCCGTGAAACAAAAAACAATGAAAACGAACGGTTGCTTCTAGGATTATAAAAAAACAAACCATTGTATTCTCGCCATAACCATCATATTTGATCCTATTCGAAGAGGACGCCATCGATCCCATCGGTATAGTGAGGAGAAAGAGAGAAACGATGACAGGCAAATTGACTTTTTTTTCTATCGATATTTACGGTAGTGGCCACCAGCGGCAGTTTCAATCATCATCATCCTAGGCTTTAATGTGATTCGGTATGTGAGTCTCGTTCGGATATCACGACAAAAACGGCATAGAATTTATATGACAATGAAGGATGCAGAAAAGTCCGAAACGATGGAATAAAATTATCTTTAGAAACGTTAAATCCTGTTTGTTCACCGTCTATTGGTTACATTTTGACAAACTATTGACGTTTTCGTTTTTTTGTGGTGCTACATCGGTGTAGTGCAAAAAAAAAGAAATAGACAAATTGCACCCAAGTTTGTATGAGTGTAGCACCGACTACACCGGTGTAGTGCACTGTCAAAAACGAAAATGCCATATGTTTTGACGAAGTTTGATTTGTTACGGTCCATTTGATTTATATGGTAATCGTTTTTTCTGTTTCAGATTGAGTATCGAACTCTCAAATACTTTCATGCATAATTTTCTTTCCTCTGGTGGAACTTTATCTGCCTGTGACAATGCAAGTTGCAATCCGAGCCAATGGGCCATTGAACGAAAGTGTACCCAGTCAGTATCGAAACTACTACGTACCACATAACCGCATTGACAGTAGCTGCATACCCAGACGGTATCGCAAATCTGCCGCCCTTTCGTAGTACGGAATATATGTGTTTTCCGGCACACGCAAAACTACTTATGCGAATGCTGAACATCCGCTACCGATAACGTATAGTAGGTACTCGTTTCTCTAAAATATTTGACTGAGTAGACTACTGCTCTCAAAAGTCTGGTTGAATTCAAAACACGTTCGATGAATACATTCCATTTTCCCCCGCACTCAATTTTGAACTGCAGGCTGCAAAGACGATGAAAGTAGAAAATTACTAGCGCACCGAGAAGAGTTTTCCTTATTCACGACGTTCAGACTACAGACGCGTGAAACAAAACCAAAAGCAAGCTTTCGATCAGGACACCGACCCACACCGACACGGAGGTTCTGATGTGCCGATCGTGCTGAAGGACCATCCTCAAGCTAGGACTATGCTACGCCATAACCTGGGCCCTGCAGAAAGGCTTGTCCTTTGCAGGTTGGTGAAAGTGAAAGTTTGAAGTGTAGGGAACAGTCGGTAATTTATGCATTCCATTTCCGCCCATGACGCGGGTTAGGAAAAGTGGGAATGCCGCTAAAGAGAAACGGGTGCGTTCGTTCGAAACCAACCAGCTTTTCCCATCCGGTTCTCGTACCAGTCGCAGCAGGAAGCACATTTGCATTGAAAATAAAAGGGGAGCCAGGGCTTAGTTGGAGGTGTTTGGATTTATCATTTTTTATCTTCTTGCTAATAAAGTGTGATCTGGCGAAATAAACTACAGTGTACTGATAAACAAACTGTTGTCTACAAACCATTTTTTTAAGAATCGTTCGAATGATTATTCTCACTTTCGTTGAACTAAATATGTGATGTGGAAATCAGTCCAACTAACCCCTGTTCTGAGACAAGGTGGCGGTACGCACGTTAAAAGTAATCAAATATGAATGCTCATTTAACCAGGTGTAGTAGGGTAGAAACTCACTTATTTATCGGTATACGGTGCTTGAAAAATTTTATGCAATCGTAATTTGCCTGATATAGACAGTACCGAACAGTGAAACTTTGATGATAAACTCACTTAAAAATGTTCCAAAGTTGTCACTGTTGTTCGTGTGGGTTCAGCGCAATATCTATAAGCTCATCTCATGGCATTCATCCAATTTGTTAAAAGAGTACAAAGGTAGAATGCCATATGTGCGGGGAAGTGGTCAGTTGCCGGCACCCTTATGTAACTTTTGACAATAAGCAGATTTGTTCATTTTGTCAAATTTTATTTGTTCTGTTCTACAACCAAAATATTTTTTGAACAAGTTAAAATCTACTCAAAGATTTTTTTTATTTTGATTGCTTGGTGTTTTTTTTTAATTTAGTTTTTTTGACACGGCTCATAGCGGTAGCTTAACGGAGCCGTGGGTCTTTCATGTATTTACAATATGTAAAAAATAAAAATAAAAGAAAAGCAAATATTATTGATTACCAGTTGGATCTCGTGCGCCCAACTTTTTATTGCGAGCGGAGACCTTCTTTTGAGGCTCGCCTACTGCGTCATGGGGATTAATTAATTCTTTTCTGTCGTTAAAAGTGTCTTGGTGCTCGCAATCAGATGTTCTTTCCTGCTTATTGCCCTTACGGGTGACCAGTGTAAATCCGTCGTCATTGTTATTATCTTCTTCGCCGATGCTGCTTACAGTGGTTTTTTGGGGGTCAATATGGACTGGACAGCTGCCACAAATTTTGCAACCGTTTGTGGTTCAGGTATTGCTATTGAAAACTCTTTTTTAACCAACCCAAAACGTGGATTCGTTGGCAATCGGTAGAGATGCATTCTCCTCTGTATCTTCCGCGCAAGGTTGTCCGTGGTGTGATGTCTGATTACAATGCTTGCACGTAGGAGTTTACCCCTCATGGGTGCCTAACGTAGTTTGATTAATAGTAGTTTCGAGGGTTTTAAGTTTTGTAGTTAAGTGGGAGGGGATAGGTCTTTCGATCCGCATCCTTACCACAAGAATACCGTTAGGTGTACCCGGGAAGAAATTTCTCCAAGTATCAGGTGTAACGGATTCTACTTCTCCGTATTGCGACATGTATTCTGCAACTAGAAAAGGAGGGGTATGTGGTGATAGGTCATGTAGCTTCACATCTACATAGTCTTTTTCTATATACATGGGAATGTCAATTCCAACTTTATCACTTTCAGCCACAGGCTTCAAGTTGCTCTGCAAAATAAAACGTTCAGCTTTGGCTAAAGTGTTGAATGATATCTCGGATATGAGTATTACATTGCGAAGATGATGATACTGAAGATACATAACCTCCTTGAGCCTAAGCTGCATCTTCACCTTCAGCAGGTATTCCACTTCACGAAAACTCAATCGTATTGAACAGAATTTAAAGTCAATGACCGCTGTGGGTCGGAGCAGAGTTTAACTTTACTCTTGATGGCAAGAATAAATTAAATGTGTCCATTGTTCTCGAGACAATGCACACTAGATCGAGAGATTGCTAGTTGTTGTTCACTTGGTTCGATTGTACGTATGACTTGGGCAGAAGTAGAAAGTAGACTGATATGCGCATTGAATATTTACGAAGTGAATTTGTTCTATTTTGTGATTTTTTTTGTTCAGTTTTCGAAAAGGTTACTAAAATTGATTGTCGGCACCCATTTTTTGCGGAAAATTCTGAATTCTCTATAACCCAATCAATATGAGTATTTTCGGAACGGGCTCGACATTTCTATTCTCACAGCACCCAGATTATAGGTTTTGCGATTTGTCTATAGTAAAAATCCGTCTTATCTATTAGCTTCGACATGTTGGATTTTTGTATGGTGGCGAATATAAATTTTGGATATGTAGACATCCTGCTACTACAACCTTTGCAAATCAAAAAAATCCATATTGCACGGTTTCATATGATAACAAGCCAAGGAAAAGTCACCGTTTTAAATTTGTTTTTAGAATGACGGCGAACATTTTATATCAATCTATAGATTATCTGGAAACCCAACATTACCCAAGTAATCAACAAATACGTTAGTATAAGTACAGTAGTATTTTATTTAGATTTCAGACGATTCTTGCAGTATATTAGCATTTTCATGAATAACTATTGTAAACCTGCCTTCAATAAACTATTTAAAAACTTTTTGAAGGCAGAAAAGCCAATAAAAAAAATTTTTTGGCACAACAGTAATGAAGCGGTCTATTTTGTCAAAAGTGGTTTTTAAAATGCACTTTCCATGCCTATTGGTTACTTGGGTATCATATGGACATTTAATAAATAATCTAATTCAACTCTGTGTGGTATTAGTTGGTCATCCTGTACGGTGACGTTTGTCATCGGACACACAGCTAGCCATGACGTTGCATGAGATTTTTTTTTTTTTTGAAAATGCACATGGAGAAAACTCATCTGGTCGTGTTTTCATTGCTGGGTGGCACTGTATACAACCGATTGTCACCTCCAGCGAGACTGTTCTATTGTTTGCAAATTTCAGTTTTTTTATTTGCGTTCATTTTTAATTTTTTTTTTCGTGAAATTTAGGGGTGGGGAGGGAAAAAATGCCTTCCAACAATAATTTTAATGTCAAGAGATACAAAAATTTACTATGCAGCTTTTATCAGTTACTTGGTGAATTTTACGCTGACAAGACGAACACGAAAGTTAAATAGCAGTGCCAGTGCTATTTGCTTTTGGATCGTTCAATGTGGTCGTTCAGCTCGTGTTAGGCTCTCGTGCTGTGTTTCATGCATCTCTGCTATCAACGGTGATACAAATTGTGCGAAACGAAAAACACTCAGTGCTTAGACGATTAAAAACTGCCAAACGAGCCGCATTTAAAAAGTTCTCGAAGCATAAGACACTTGCATTACGAAACCACTACTTTCAACTCAACCACGAATACAAACAGCAAAGCAGACGTGCCTTTTTTAGATATCAGCGAAACGTCGAACGTCAACTGAAATCCAAGCCCAAGTCGTTTTGGAAATATGTGAACGAGCAGCGAAAAGAATCCGGGTTACCATCTTGTATGTCATTAAATGGAGTTTTAGGCACCGACACTAAGGAAATTTGCCAATTGTTTTCCGACAAATTTTCAAGCGTTTTTTCCGACGAGAACCTTTCCCCACAACAAGTCGCTGCCGCTTCAAATCTAACTCCTTCTCTAGGACGAACCATCAACCGAATTTGTGTCGATAATGCTGCCATTCTTGCAGCAAATTCCAAGCTGAAAGCATCTAGTTCCCCGGGTCCAGATGGCGTTCCTTCGATTTTTGTCAAAAAGTGCATCAGCGGGCTTCTTGAACCACTTCGGCGAGTCTTTGTGCTATCACTCAATACTGGAACATTCCCTTCCTGCTGGAAAGCAGCGCACATGTTTCCAGTTCACAAAAAAGGAAACAAATCGAACATTGACAATTATCGAGGAATCTCGTGTTTAAGTGCAGTATCAAAACTATTCGAGCTGGTTGTCTTAGACCCTCTTTTCTTTCACTGCAAACACTACATTGCAGACGATCAACACGGATTTATGCCTAAACGATCGACAACGACTAACCTGCTCTCGTTCACAACATATGCAATGGATGGATTCGCTGACGGATTGCAAACCGATGCTATTTACATGGATCTATCTGCGGCCTTCGACAAAATCAATCATGATATCGCAATAGCGAAGCTGGACAAACTCGGTATTCATGGACAACTTCTGCGCTGGTTTCGTTCCTACCTCGATGGAAGGCAGCTCCAAATCAGCATTAAGGACTGTCTATCTACACCATTCTTCGCTACATCCGGCATCCCACAAGGAAGCCATCTCGGTCCAGTGATATTCCTCCTCTACTTTAATGACGTCAACATCAAATTACAAGGACCCCGCCTTTCTTTTGCCGACGACATGAAAATTTTTCAACAAATACGGGATAAAACCGATGCCGAGCTTCTTCAGAGGGAATTGGACAGCTTTAGTACGTGGTGTGATCTAAACAGAATGGTTTTAAACCCGAGCAAATGCTCAATCGTTACGTTCACGCGGAAACGCCATCCGATTCAGTTTAACTACCATCTCTTCGACTCGAGTATTCCAAGACACTCTAACGTCAAGGATCTCGGAGTCATCATGGATTCGGCACTAACGTTCAAACCACATACATCATCCATTGTGGATAAGGCTTCAAGACAGCTTGGGTTCATCTTCCGAATAGCGAAAAACTTTAAGGACGTATACTGTTTAAAATCTCTCTATTGTGCGCTGGTTCGCTCAACACTGGAATATTGTTCTGCTGTTTGGAACCCTTACTACCAGAACGGTGTCGACAGAATCGAGGCCGTCCAACGCCGGTTCATACGCTTTGCACTCCGACATCTTCCTTGGCAAAACAGATTTCAGCTGCCGAGCTACGAAAACCGTTGTCAGTTAATACAGCTCGATACTCTAAGCATCCGGAGGGACTGCTCTCGAGCCCTGTTCGTCTCGGACTTACTGTCTGCCAGGGTGGATTGCCCTACAATCCTCGGACGCCTCGATCTTCAAGCTCGCGTTCGAGCTCTGCGCAATAACTCTCTTCTGCGAGTCCCATTCAGGAGAACTAACTATGGGCGCCAGGGCGCTGTTACCGGACTCCAGCGTGTGTTTAACAGTGTGGCGACGGCGTTTGACTTCAACCTGACAAGGAATTCGATAAAAACTAAAATTATTCGTATTCTGAAATGTAATTAGTTTAAGTAACCACCATTGGGGCCAAGGGGTCTGTTGGTGACGGTACAACAAATAAACAACAAATAATCCGATATGCGCTATCATTGAAACTGATGCCAAAACGTTCGAAAAACTGATGCAACTACAACGTGTCCACTTAGGTTGGAAGCGATGCAAGGTCTCTGAATGTGTAAACATGCTCCGCTGATATCGGTGCTCGGAGTACGACCATAAAGCTGAGACATACAAGAAGTCACCATGCGCCAAAGGGTCTGACCGAAACTTGGCTGAATGATCAAATCAACTCGTTCTAATTATTTGGCTCAAGGTACTCGGTATACTGTAATGATCGCGATCCTAACAGTGCAGGGAAAAACGTAGCGGTGATGTGCTCATAGCTGTCTGTAACCGACTCCTAGATTTGTCCCCAGCTGGTTCTTTATGACGACATGGAGAAAGTTAGGGAGTTCATTTTTTTCAAGACTGACTTCTCTAGATTTCATAAATCACTACAGGCAATCGACTGGAAGACTTTCTTGAATTTCACGATCGATGTAGATGTAGCCATACAAAAAATTTACAGGTGCTAAAACAACATTCGAAATACACCTTGTCCACGATCGAAACCAGCATGGTGGTTGGACAGCTACGTAAACTGAAAAGATTGCGAGCAGCAGCGCTTCGACAGTACACAAGACGACGAGTCCCCATTTCAAAAAGCGTTCACTTTAGTTAACAGCTACAAAACAGAGAATCGATTTCTCTACTCAAGATACGTAGCTCGAACCCAAGACGGCGCCGGTAGTTGAGTGGTAAGCGTGACCGCCATTCATTCCAATTGGCCTGGGTTCAATTCCAGCCGAGGTCGTTGAGATCTGTGGTCACGTCTTCCTTCGGAAGGGAAGTAAAGCCGTTGGTCCCCGGTCCATGAGTTGATGGATCGATATTTAGTCCAGATAGTTGAATCACACCTCTCTGGCGTCGGTAAAAAAGAAATAGAATCCAACTTCTATACTTTACTAACAAATATCCTGCTCCCGTGATACTTGTGGAGCGCGCAGTAGTATATACGGTCTCTAGCAAAAGTAAGTATCGGACTAACCATTCCTAGCACGAGCCCAATCTAACACAGTATATATTAATGAAGTACATTTTTCAATATTAAGAGCCATAGTTCTCAAGAGAGAGCAAGAAGTTGGAGGAAGAAAGTTTCGAAAAGTGTTTTTAAAAATGAATCTGCTAAATCAACTAAGATGCTTTGTGGCCTTCAAGATGCCCCTCGTGATGCAATCAATTTTGGAAACATTCAATTTACTGACGAAGACTTATTATCTGCCATAAGCAAGTTAAAGTCCTCTACATCGGTGAGGCCAGATGGGATTCCATCTATTATACTGAAAAACTTCACAAGCACATTATGTTCACCTCTACGACTATTTTTCAACCAATCACTATCGCAATCAGTGTTGCCCTGTGTTGGATAAAATCAGTAATGATTTCAGTTTTTAAAAAAGGTGATAAGTAAAATATTGCGAAACATCGTGGCATAACCTCGCTCTGCGCTGAATCAATGTTGTTTGAGATCGTAGTAGAAAATATGCTCTTTCGTGAAACCAAAGCATACATATCTAAAGACCAACATGGCTTTTTTGCAGGCAGATCAACAACCATCAATCTAGCCCAATTTACTTAGAAATGCCATAAAAATATCGAAAATGGATCACAGGTAGACACTGTATACAATGATCGTAGACCACTCTCTTCTTCTGGCGAAGATCGAGCGGCAGATCGACCCAACAAATTTTACAAGGTGGCTAAATCATGTCTCGTAGATTGTTCTCTGTCTGTGAAATTTGGAAGTAGCGAATCATATAGCTTCATCAACTTGTCGGGTATACCTCAAGGAAGTAATCTCGGACCGTTGCATTTTTCTGTATGCTTCAATGACGTTTGCTATGTTATACCCCTGGGGTACAAACTTATATACGTTGATGATCTTAAGCTATTCCTCATTGTGCATTCAATAGAGGACTGCATCGAACTTCCACGACATCTAGACGCTTACTGTAACTAGTGTAATTGCAACTTGTTGGCTCTCAGCGTGTCCAAATTCTCTGTACCATTTTTCACACGCAGAAAAAACTCCTTTGGAGCTTCAACATCACCGGGCAATCGCTAAAGACCTTGGTGTACTCCTGGACTCGCAAATGTAATTCTGAAACCATTACTCTCTCGGCAAATAGAAGGCTTCGTAAAAAGAATCGCCAACGAGTTTACTGATCCATATTGTTTACGGTCTGTCCTGGAAGCTACATCAACTATTTGGTGTCCTTATACGAGCATTTGGGCTGATAGAATTGAAAACAGTGCAAGCGAGATTCCTTCGCTTTGCTCTTCGAACTTTGCCATAGTGTAACCCAGCAGAGTTATCAATTTACATCGATCGCTGTCGTCTGGTAGATATTGAGATTTTGACAAAAAGTCGAAATATATTCTGAGCGGTATTTGTTGGGAAAATATTAACTGACCAAATTGATGCCCCACCCGAGCAGAAGAAAATAACTTCAGAATATCATATTCAGGTATAGGTATAGGTCTGCTGACATTCTCTTACAAATAAATATCAATGCACCCCCCCCCCCCCCCCCAGAAACCTTAGATCACATAGGGTAAAGGGCCTATTTTCACCATACTAAGCAGGGTGCCTCACGAATTCATTAATTTCTCGGCCTACAATCAATGGAATGCGTAAAAATTGTCATCAACAGCTTTGCTTCGTTGTTAAGAACCAGTATAATAACACAAATGCACTGAAAACAATGAAATTCTCATGTTTGAGCGCAACGAAAACTCGAATCGAGTGCCCCTATGGTTGCGCTACCATTTGACTCAATGCGCTGAACAAAGATGGCATACACTGCTCTAACCAACGGCTTCAAATGGGTACGGTGATAATAGAAACATGGCTAAAATGCCCACCCTAACAGTTTTAGCACTCGACATTCAGCGCACCGAGTACGGTGAAAATGAACCCATAGGACAATGTGTAATGTTTTTCAATAGTGTATATTTTGATTTTTCTGTGTACTGTTCAGCACGTATGTCTTCTTTATAGACAGTTAAGACTCCAATAGCAACGTTATAGACGGCGCCATTCATGGCCACTTTCGGTATTTTCGCGCGTCGTGTTTTTCGTTAGTGTTGTCCTATGATAAGATGTGATAATCGGTTTCTTAATTTTCCTTCGACATTCTTCTTTTCGCGCATTTTCACCCTGCCGAAATCTTCCACACAGTGTTGCTATTTTTATCAATGGAAATGTTTTCCTGATAATTTATTTTATGCCTGCAATATTTTGTATTTTAAATTGACCATATTGATTTTTGCATGGCATGGGTGTTTAGTAAAGTATGATTTATAAGCCATTTTCCGAAAAAATTTAGATTATGGTTTGGTTTCTGTCATATTTTTGTTCAAGTTAATCAACCAAGTATACAGCAGATGTGTGGTAGATATAAGTCTTTCTTTACCGCACAATTTCTGTTTAATTTAATCATTTTTACTCTTTTGACGATAATAATCTTGTTTGTCAAAAGCAATGACAATATTTTCCTATAAATATAGCAACACTGCCAAACATCATTTCACTATCGCTGCAGAAACATTGCGTACGGTGCAAAAAGTCACTATCAATTAATCAGGATCTGGAACATTCTTAAGTAAAATTGGAACAAAAACGACACCCCCCCCCCCCTATTGTAATGTCTTGTCTTAGGTGTTGGCATGCTCCTGCCTAAAATATTTAGAATATCGGGTGTTTTTTGTTTAAGAATTAATAATTTTGCGACACATTTATTTTTTTACAAAAAGATCGTGTCGGGTTATAGCCAACGGAATAACAATTATAAGAAAACCGCTCTTTTCCAGTTTCTACCACTCGAACCAGAGAAAGCTTACCACGATGTCCGGTGCAATTTATTTTCGGAGTCGCGGTTACAGGCGTTTCAAGGTCAAGATTGTACATAAACGAATACTTTAAATTTTAAAAATGTAAGAAGAAGAGTTGACTAAAAAGAAATGAAAAAACCGCATTAAATTAGCTTGAGTTTTTTTTATTGCGATCCATCCTGAAAAAAACGCTCGAAATTCTGGTTTACAACCAGAAGACCTCTAAACCGCTAGTGGACATTGCACTGTTCGGAAATTAACTTAAAACGAAAACCTTAAGAAACTCTATCTTATACGAACTTTTGGTTGATGGGTTGCATGTTGCATGTTTTGCAAGAATTGCTTCGTTAAAACAAACAACCCAAATCCAGCCATCTGAAATCGCCCTGCTGAAACGTCCACGAGAGCACTCGGCGGGTCAAAGTAATTTTTGTTTTGTTTAAAAAACGAAATTTCTATGATAATTGTTTTACTAAAAAAATATTTATATTTTTTTGAAGACTTCGCTCTCCCTCCTCAAAAAAGCTGCGCTGGGACATATTTTTTTAAATATTTGTAATGGTCTACTGTACACAAATAAATTGTATCATCTGCACATTTCAAACAGTAAACATGAACGATGAAAGAAGTAATTGTAAAGTTAATAAAAATAGGTAAGTAAGTAGACAATAAACATGTAGCAGATTGAGAAATCATTTCACCACTATGCGATATTCCTCCCTGTGGAAAAAAAATGGGTGAAAACCAATTTTTCACCATAATGGAAAAAAATTGGTAGAACCACGCGCACAAAGCCTACAACAAAATTAATTATGGAATTTGCATTTCGATTTCGCCTCATCAGAATCCGACACTCACTTAGTACCAGGGTTCGATAGCTTGCTCCTGGCTCTAATTATAAGCATCAAAATTTTACAAACGACTTTTGCATCACACTCAGCTATCAGGCCATGTTCAACAAAATGTAATTGAACCCTCCCATGCCCAATTATCTTTAACCGGCTGTGATCAAGAAACTCAACTTATTTGATCTAAATAGGTGTTTCTCTCGCAAAGCTAGAAGCAGCCCAATTTTTACATTCCGATACTCAAAATAATTCGAATAAAATATTTTCATAATACCAACAATATCCTCATTAGTCTAGTTGATGACAGACTCAATTGATTAGTTTTATCAGATATCAATAATATTTGAAGACAACGAAGGTATATGAAAATATCATTTTTCGCCTTTAGCGGAAACTGTTGTTGGCAGCACTGTTCCGGCGGAGTCCAATTAGACTAATTAAAATAAATTCAATTTAACGAATGGTACTATTAGCTGCTAGTGCTCAAATGAAAGATGATAGTACCAATTACTTACTTCCTACCTCTTTGCAAATTTTACCCAAACCAAAATTTATACCTCTGTTGAAAAACGCCGTTATTTTAAACAACATGGACATGATCGGGTTAATGGCCAGAAACAAATACCTCATTGCTGGTGAAAGCACGAAACGGATCCAAACTTTTCAACCAAGTAGGTACCAAAAAGGATTAGCTCACTCGAGTGAGATCTTTTCAGGTCTATGTAAAAAAGCAAATTAGTTCCGAGCGATTAATTCCAACATTTCTGTAAGTTATGCTTCTACGTTGTTGAATCATCGAACCCTTGCTCAAAAATCTCCGCACCCCACACAAAAACCGACGTCAGGGAGAAAATTTTGCTGTTGGTGATGGTTTTCGGAAAGTTGTTAGTACATTAAAGTATTAGCTAGAAAGAGTAATTCGAAAGTGGAAAATAACTGGAGTTTCAGAACCGCATCCGTTCGAGGTTAGTTGAAATGAGATAATATGCCAATTGAAAAAAAAACTTGACCGATCCAACTGTGACTGTGGACGGAACTTTCGTCGAACTTTCCACCACGCAGAAAAACGCCAACGACGATGTACCAACTTCAAGCACTCCCAACTAAAACTTCCTTTGTATTTCCCGAAAATTAGTTTTCGATTTTGGCATCCTTTGTAAACCCCCACAAACTTTGGCTCCCTGCCGGTATCAACAAAAGTCTACCCTAATTTAGAAACTTAGTTCAACGTTACAAGCCAACGCGTGACAAAAGCAACCGAACACGTTACACGATAAATAAATTTCCTAACCAAACTGGATCCTCTTATCCCATTTTTTCCAATTCGTTGAACTTTGTGAAATGAGCTTCTGTCCATATGGGGTGGGAAAATGCCTTACTTCTCGTTGTGACAAATATCAACGGGTACATGCATTGTATGTACGCCAAGCGACCACTCTTCGGTTTCCATGGTTTCCGGTGGTATGTGGGGAGCCATGGAAAGCTTCAAAAGGTTTTATGCATATGTATTGCGTGAGACTATTTGATGTACGCATTAAACGGATAGGATGTCTGCTCAGTAGTTTCACCACGTACGGAAGAAGGATGAAGTGGTAAAACTTTTTGATAATATCTGCTGTTCAACATTAAATTGATTGATGTAAAGAACGTCTGTTTTGTAATTGAATGTAATGTGTTTGATAGCCCCCTGGTCGAGGTGGGTTCTGAACCCAGCTGGTGTTGACTGTAGATTGCTTTAGCTATGGGTCAGTCCTAATATTTTCATTTCCACAAAGCTAGCGAAAAAAAAATTCTCTATTCGAGGTCAACAGCATTTCATTGTATGTATTGTTTTAGAAAATAACAAGTTTTCTACGATCGTAGACTACGCTAATTTGCATATTGCTCTGATCTCCCATCAGCTAACCCTTTGCGACGCGATTTTTTTTTTCATTGTTAATACTGTTATTTTTAGCTTTATATAGGTTTTCGGGGTCGCTGATTTCGATTCTGATGTCAGAATTGTCACATTAAAAATGGCGGATCTAATATGGCGACTGGGTTTGGCTAAATTTCATGTTTTTTTTTTCATATTGACCTATAACGTCTTCTAGGGTTTTTTTGGGGTCGCTGTTTTGTTGGCAGCACCCTCTCAGATTTTGATAAAGCTTTGTTTTTTTCCAAAAATGATCTAGACTGTCTTTTGAAAAGGGTCAAACTTTTTTTTACCAATTTTTGTCAAATGGCTATAGTATAAAAATGACAAATACTACAAAAAATGTTGAAGGAGTGATTTTCACAAAATTAGTCAATTTTTTACATAAAAATATAGAAAAAATTGCGGACTCCTACACTGAAAAAACCGATTTTAAAATTTTTCATTCGATTTACAAAAAACCATTCATGATTTGGATAAAATTTTGATCCATGATAGGTAATTGTGTTCCCTACCTACCGTCAAAAATTTAAGTAGGGCACTTTCAAGGACAAAAAGTTATTTGAATAAAACTTTTCCTTATCCAAACTGATTGTTTCAGTATATTTTTATCGAAAACTAAACCAATGAAAGTCATAAGTATCTCTGAATCCAATTACCCAAATAAATAATAATTTACGTTCGGAAGTCTTGGCTTTCAACATGGCGTCAGAAATAAATTTCTGGCACCTACTCGTCAAGACCATTCCACAAATACTCAGTCCGTCTAGATTCTAAACTGTGAACTCTGGACTCTTCACGCTGGATTCTAGACACCGGGTTCTGGCCTCGATATTCTGGTCTGTGGTATCTGGGGTCTTGATCCTTCACTCTGGAATCTGAACTTTAGGCTCTGCACTCGGGTTTCTGGATTCTGGACTGTGGGCTCTCTCCTCGGGGCTCTGGGCTCTGGGCTCTTGTATCTGGGCTCTAGCCTCTGGGCTCTGGTCTCTGGGCTCTGTGCTCTGGGCTCTGTGCTCTGGACTCTGGCCTCTGAACTCGGGACACTGGGCTCAGTATTTTGGGCTGAGGACTCAGTATTTTGGGCTGAGGTCTCTGCCCTCTGGGCTCTGGATTCTGGTCTCTGGGCTCTGTGCTCTGGACTTTGAGCATTGAACTCGTGACACTGGGCTCACTATTTTGGGTTGAGGACTCTTGTCTCTGCACTCTGAACTCTGATCACAGAATTCTCGTCTCTGGACTCTGAGCTCTAGATTCTGCGCTTTGAACTCTGCATGCTGCACTCTTCACGCTGTGTTATGGACTTTGCATTCTGGGCTCTGTGCTCTGGAGTCCGAACTCTTGCCTCAGTATTTTGGGTTAGGTACTTCGGGCTCTAGATATTGGTCTCAGAGCTCTGGACTCTGGCCCAGTAATTTGGGTTGAGGACTCTGGGCCCTGGACTCTGGACCCTAGATTCTCGACTCTGTTCTCTGCACTCTGAACTCTGCATTCTTAACTCTGGAATTTGAGCTCTCGCCTCGAGATACTGTACTATGAACTCTGGACTGTAGACTGTGGTTTCTGAGCTATGCGCTGTGGGTCTTGATTCTGGACTTTGGACTCTGAACTGTGGACTCTAGACTCTAAACTCTGGACTATGCACTCTGCACTCGGGACTCTGGATTCTGGGCTCTCTCCTCGGGATTCTGGGTTCAGATCGCTGGGCTATGGAATTTAAACTCTGGATTATCGAATCTGAACTCTAGATTCTGGACTCTGAGCTCTGGAGTCTGAACTCTAATCTCTGGTCTCACTATTTTGGGTTAGGGGCTCTTGACTTTGAGCTCTGGGCTCAGTATTTTGGGATAAGAACTCTAGACTCTGGCTTCTGGTCTCTGGCTCTGGACTCTAGGTTTTGGACTCTGGGTTCTTGCAACTGAACTCTGGGCTATGAACTCTGCGCTCTGGACTGTGAACTCTGCACTCGGAACTCTGAGCTCTGTCTTCGGAACTCTGGGTTCTGATCGCTGCGCTATTAACTATGGACTCTGCATTCTCAACACTGAACTCTGTATTCTGGATTCACCTCAATATTTTGGGTTAAGGACTCGCGACTCTGGATTCTGGTCTCTCTCCTCGGGACTCAGGACTCTAGGCTATGGAATCTGGAGTCTGGGTTCTCTCCTCGGGATTCTTGGTTCTGGTCTCTGGGCTATGGACCCTGAATAAAAATACTCAGAAAAAAATTCAGTTTGGACAAGAAAAAGATTTATTCAAATAACTTTTATTCCTTTGCTATATTTCACCCTAAGGAGGAAAATTTGGTAAAAACCAAAATTTCTCACTAGGGTGAAAATTTGTTGGTAAAAACCAGTCTTTGTACAGGAAGGCACAAATCCTTATTTCATACTATGTTGCGTTTCGGCTTCGCCTCATCAGAAACCGACACTAACGTATTGTCGGAATAGATTAGCGCCGGCTTGACGCAAATCCCTTAAAACTAAAACACACTATGTGTTTCAATCAAACGACTGATCAAACGTGATGTCCCGTTCGAGCAGAAGTTCTGTTTATGCCGATGAGACACAAGTGAAGCCGAAACTTGTCTTGGCTTAGCAGGCCTATGCGAAAGCACTATGCTATATTTCACCCTAAGGAGGAAAATTTGGTAAAAACCAAAATTTCTCACTAGGGTGAAAATTTGTTGGTAAAAACCAGTCTTTGTGTTGGTAAAAACCAGTCTTATTCCTTGAAAGTGCCCAACTTAAATTTTTGACGGTAGGTAGGAAACATAATTACCTATCTTGGAACAAAATTTCATCCAAATCAAAGATGGAGTTTTTTTGTAAATCGACATTAAATTTTTAAAATCGATGAAGAATTTTTTCAATATTTTATTCAAAAATTTGACCAATTTTGTGAAAATCACTTCTACAACATTTTTTGTAGGATTTGTCATTTTTATACTAAAGCCATTTGACAAAAATTGGTAAAAAAAGTGTGACCCTTTTCAAAAGACAGTCTAGATCATTTTTGAAAAAACAAAGTATGCAAAGTGGCTTTTTGTGACAAAGTCTTCATGTACAGAAAGTTTGATTAAGATCTGAGAGGGTGCTGTCAACTCTGAATACGATTTAGCGCGAAATTCGTCAGACCCGTTTCATGTCCCTGAACTTTAACTACATGGCGCAGAATATTATTCGTTCTTCTTACAATTCAATCCGTGCCCATTTCTTAAATACTTCTGAATCTACTGTTTTCTTTGAGACATCCATGAAAAACGAGATTTGCTGAATTCCAGACCACATACGCCCGCATGTGGTTCCAAACATTTTTTGTAATAAATTCCGAGAAGTCGACTGCTCTAAGATGTTTTATAATGACGGATCAAATCTCAAAGAGTCCACTGGCTTCGGTATTTTCAATCAAAATCAGTGCTTCAGTTTACGCTGCTATTGAGTATACCCTTGAAGTCATTGACATATTACCCGCAGACCATGACTTCATCGTTTCGGAGAGCCTCAGTTCCATTGACGCTATTCTCTCGAGGAAACATGGAAAGCAATCCTACTATTTTTTGAGGAAAATACAGGAGCTACTGAGTGCTTTATCTAACAAATCATTCCAGGTTACCTTGGTGTGAGTTCCATTCCATTTCTCCATTCCGGACAATGAGAAGGCGGACTCTTTAGCTAAGGTGGGTGCTATTGAAGGTGAAAATTATGAAAGACCAATTTGCTTCAACGAGTTTTTCAGTACTACTCATCAGAAAAACCCTCGAAAGTAGACATATTCGAAAGTTGGTGAACTAGGTCTGCACATCTCTTCGGCGTATTGGGCTCACGGATAGTGCAATCTGAGCTTGTAGCGACGGCTATCACGATATCGAGCACATTGTCTGGGCGTGCAGCGAGTACAGTTCCGCCAGGTCTCGGCTAATGGATACCCTCCGGGCCCGAGGAAGACCCGCCCCCAACGTCCCGGCTCGAGATGTGCTGGCAAGCTGCGATCTTCTCTATATGTCCCTTGTACACACCTTCCTAAAAACATCAATATTCAGATTTAACTGCCCCTTTTATTTTTCTTATCATTCTCAGAAGTACCCTCTTTCGCCTGTACCATACAACCACAATGGTTCGACGCGACTCCAAGGCTACACAAAACATCTTTGTCGAATGAGCCAACAAACACAAGACCTACAGCACAAACATCACACGCGCAACTCGAAGTATTTCCGATCCGCATCTGAGCCGTACTATGAAATCGTCTGAAGGAACCCCTACCGACTCATGGTGGACCACCCGGCGTCCTAGTATATAATTCTTCCTGATGAAGGCCATCCTAGTATGTAACCGATGACGTTGATCTCCCGATGCCTGAAACTGAAAGATAATAATTTTCTTCCCCCTGTCATCTTTGTCCACTCTCCCTCCCCTGACTCTAATACCCAGAAGAATCACCCCCTACCCGTATTTTGCTTATCCTGTCTCTTCTAGTTTTAACTATTATATTACATAATCTCGTTGAAAATGCCCAACTCTACTACTACTCATAAAAATAGCTCTAATTAATCTCTCCGAATCATTACAAAATTCAATCACGTCCTATAGTTATTTCTAGTTTTAAGATGGTTGTAAAATTGTCCCCCTTAGTTAAAAATTATTTGCTCCATTAATCTACCTGGTAAAAATGTCAAATCGTATTACTAATCCTACGAATGTAGGATGTATATGTATATGTATAAGATAGGAGGGGTATGTCATATTCAACAAAGACTAGCAAAGTGAAAAAATGAAACCAGCTAGCGGATCTTGTACTAGGTTCGACGGAGGCAATGACGGGAGCCAATCGAACATGACGTCACATAACATTTTGGTTTTACGCCCGTATGATTAGGGTATTGTAATTTTCATATTTACTCTTTCCTCGTGTTACGGAGCATTTGAAAATAAAATAAACGTGACACCGAGAAATGATTATGCAATTATAAAAGCACTTAAATATATTCCAATTCGTTTTGCTATAAATGCGTGTAAGTACATACTTTGACTCGACAATGACAATGAGAGTCTTCTGGTAGAGTTCGAATATTGGTATGGGATGCATGGGAATTTTATTTTTGGAATAAGAGCTGCCAGTTCTCAGGATATTGTGTCGGCTAGCTATTGCTATAGGAACTACAATGCTAACTGTATTTTCACCATGCAAAATTATTGTAGTGGGATTCAAGAGAAAAATTCCTGCATCTGAAAGTCAAGGCAAACAAGTCTTCCATAGTTGCTATGTACAATTGCGGCCGGTTTCCATCCAACACTTTATTTAACCCGGTATAGTTCCTCATGCTCATCGTGCGAAATGCAAATTTTCTGTCGTCATCCATCACCCATTAACTAAGAAAATGAATTCAACATCTGCGATGCAAAGAACAGGTTTCAGATGGTATGCAGTAGAAAAGGGCAGACTAGTAATGCTTTTATCTTTTTCTGTCGGAATATATCGATAATACAAGTACCCACTCACTTCTAGAAGTTATATAAAAATATGAAATATTCATAAAAATAGATACTTACCGTATAATAATGCAAACTACATATTTACTTATTGAAATCCGCATGTTTCGATTCGTAAGGCATCCTACCGGATCAGCACTAGCTTCTTCCTTTTTCAACTTCGTCAATAAAAAATCACGCCTCTAGGGTGTAAACCTTCCCATTTGAACCAAACTTATCATGCATTCACCGCAGTATGTACATCCGAGTTCGTTCGTGGCAGAGCACGTTAGGGTTCAGCGCGGGGCGGAAGATGTTCCACGGTTGCCTTCGGAAGCCGTCATGTTGCGGTAATAAAACGAACCATTAATCCGTTCAACCTCCGCAGGCAGCACCACCGCCACCTCCAGTAGGAACTTGAAATTGTGTTTCCCAATATAGGCGTCGTCGTCGTCGCGGATAACACCTCCTCAATGCGCGGCGATACGCGCGCATTGGCTTTGAAAATGAAAATCGCGTGAGTAAAAAGGGTTTTATGGCACACTCAAAGCCCGCTGAAGCAGTTTTCCATCAGCGAGACTGCCTATTATTGTTATTATATTAATGGCAAAGCGGTGGAGCCTGTAGCCTGCCAGCAGGGGTCAAGTGTGTACTATGTGCTCACGGAATGTAGCCTAGTGCGGATTGTGTGGGTGGTAGAGCTGCTGCTGTTGCTGCTGCGGATACTGGGGATGAGTTCCAAGTGCTGGCGCAACACGTTCCCTCTTGACTCAATGGGTGTGTATAGAAGCTAAGACTTTTGCCGTTATATTTACATGCTTCAAGTTGGCGTATGGTACTGCGATTGCAGAATGGTTTTGGCCTTACTCAGTAACTATTCAATGTTGGTCATGAAACTTTGGAGGTTAAACGTTAGAAATAATAGCCAGTTTGGCATGATAAAATAGAACCTACAATCGTTTATTGATTGGTTTCATTGCAACTTTAATCCGCTTAGAAAGGAGTACTAGTTCTAGTACTTTATACTAGGGTTCTGAGTATTGACCCTTTTTACAAGAACTGGTGCCGCGGTACAGAAGTGGCTGGTGTTCGAATATTTATTTATTTATAAAATGAGCGAAAAACACTCCAAAGAGAAAATAGTTTTTTTTTTCATTTCGATTATAGAGATTTCAGCTTTAAGATCATTCGACCCTTTTTCGGATTACAAAAATCTCCTATGAAAAATGTTCAACCCTATGTGCGGGGTTGGGAATCGAACCCATGCGAGCTGCGTATAAGATTTACCAACTACGCTATTCCGGTCTCCAATAAATATTCAACATAATCACTTTTTGATTAACAAAATTTAGCGAATCCGCAAATGTCAAAGAATTTGTTGCATTTTTTCAAGCACAATCGCAGCGTTCTATTCAGGGCATTGATTGGACATGGTAAAATCGATTATCACATGTCTAGTATTCAGCTTGCTGTGCATTATTCGTGTGAGTTTTGTGAATGTGATAATCCGAAATTTCATATTATTGGATAAATTAATGACCTACAATAATGCAATAGCGTATCTGGACGTTTGGTTCTCCACACATGGACGAAGCTAGGAGCTGTGAGTTGAAACGCAAGGACATATTGTTTCTAACCTAGTGTAAGGAAGAGCTACAAAGTTTATCAGAAGGGGTTATTGTTCCTACGGGAATGAAGACATCAGACTGTTTGATATTTTGTGTTGAGTTCCCTACCTTTCTTTTCCACGTCCCTACCTTTCTCTTACACCTTTTTTCCCTTCATGATTTATTCATATTATTTGCTGCATTTTCTTAATTACATTACATTTCATTCATTTTATTCATTTGATTCATTTTATTCATTTTATTCATTTTATTCATTTTATTCATTTTATTCATTTTATTCATTTTATTCATTTTATTCATTTTATTCATTTTATTCATTTTATTCATTTTATTCATTTTATTACTTAATTCGTTCATTTTACTACCCGTATTAATTTTATTCGTTTAATTCATTTTATTAATTTATTTATTTTATTAATTTTATTCATCTTATCTACTTTATTCATATTATATACTTTTTCATTCTAGTATTAATTTCATTGATTTTTTCAATCATTTTATCATTTTTTTTTCATTTTACTGTTCATCTAATCCATACCCTTCATTTTATTAATTTTGTACATTTTGTTCGTTTTATTCATTTCTCAATTAATTAATGTTAATATTCAAATTGTTCATCTATTATTCATTTCGTTCATTAGATTAATTTTAATATTTTTAATAATTTTATTGACAATATTCCTTTTATATATTTTAATATTCCATTTAGTTTGTTTTATCATTCATCGCAGTTAATTTATTAATTCAGTTAATTTATTATTCATTTAATTTATTTTGATACTCATTTAACTCGTTTCATTGACTTTATTCATTTTATTACACATTTATTTTGTAACACTTTTAATTCAATTTGTAAGTTTTATTAATTTCATTAATTTTCTTATTTTTAATAATTTTATTTATTTCATTAATTTTCTTTATGTTATTAACTGAGTTCATTTTATTCATTCGCTAATTCATTTAAGCCCCTTTATTATTAATTTAATTCAAATTTTTATAAATAAATTTACCTCATTAAATTTATTCATTTTATTATTTCTTTAATTCATTTCATTATTCATCACATTCATTTTATCATTTTACTAATTTCGTTCATTTTATCTACTTAATTCATTTGTCAATAATTTCATTCGATTTATCAGTTTCATTCATTTTACTATTCACCTAATCCATTTGATTTATTTTGTTCGATTTTCATAATTAATTTTATTCAATTTATTTTTCATTTAATTTATTTTATTGTTCACATTATTCATCTATTTTTAATTTAGTTTATTTGATTAATTAATTTTCATTATTTTTGAAAATTTTACTAATTCTTTTCCTTTTACTTATTTTATTATTCCATTCAGTTTGTTTTATCATTCATTTAAGTCAATTTACTAACTTGATTCGTTTCATTATGAATTTAATTTACTTTGATATTCATTTCACACGTTCTTTTAATTTTTATTAATTTTATTCATTTTCTTTGTTTTATTTACTATACTCGTTTTATTCATTATATAATTCAATTAATCCCCTTTATTATTCATTTCATTCATGTCATAAATTTTATTAATTTTAATAACTTTATTAACCCTTAATCGATTAACTCACTTTTTGCCTTTCTCCTATAGAAAGGTTATGCAATCACTCTGAACATCGTCAACTCAATCCCCAACTCATTTTTTTTTACTTACATAGGTTTTCTGTATTTTAACAGGGTCGTAGTTAGGGGGATACGGTGAGCGCCCCCCCCCCCCCCAACATCACTCACCACCCTTCCCTAAACCGTCCTTCCCTCATCAAGTACCCCTCCACGCGAATAAAATTTTCTAACTCCTCTAGAATAAATTTTCCTAGTTGGTCTGAAAAACCAGTGCAAAATTTGGTTTGAAATGATTTTGAGTTAAGAAACTAATTTAAAATTTCTTAACAAGTTGAAAATTTTTGGCGGGGTCCAAATCCCCGAACCCTCCTCCTGGATTCGCCGCTGGTTTCAAGTGTTTCAGCGTCGACATATAGCGACTCAAGTTCGTAGCTGTTGATGCATTGTACGTATGTGTAAATCGCATTGAATATTTAATAGACATTTCCACCTTTATATTACATACCCAGCCATGGAATCGTAGTTTGGATAAATGAGAAAGGCACAATTGCGCCACTAGGTGGATTAAAACGGGTTTTTCATTTTATTCTTCCTTTAACTCATTTTACTATTAATTACATTCATTTTATTATTTTATTTATTTAACTCATTTTATTCATTTAAAATTCATTTCATTCATTTTATCAATTCATTTTATTGTACTCACATTATGCAGTTCAATGATTTCATTCATTTAATTCATTCTATGCATTCCATTCATTTCATCCATTTTATTCATTTTTTTTTTAAATTTACCATTCATTTAATTCATTTTACTAATAATTTCATTCATTGTATCAATATCGCTGATTTTATAAATTTTATTACATTAGTTAAATTTATTGATATTACCCAAGTTGTTCAGTTTAATCATTATATTGATTTTATTCAACATCTTCATTTAATCCATTTAATTATTTTTATTCATTTTAATTATATTATTACTATTCATTTTATTATACATTTCATTCATTTTATTACCTTTACTAATTTTATTGCTTTTATTAGTTTTGTTCCTTTAATTCATGTTATTCATTTCTATTTTTATTTTTTATTCCGACATAAAGAGTAATATTTTCTTTTCTTACTTTTTAACGGCATCCAATTAACTAGAGATTACTACGTAGTGTTACGAAAATTTTAGAGCCATTGTGTTCATGTGATAGCAATGCATTTCATTTCATTATTTTGATTCATTTCATTAATCGTTTAATTAATATATTATTCAATTCATTCGTTTTCGCTATTGATGAGCTGGCAGCAAACATCCATTGGGTTATTCTGACCGTACTGCGTAAGAATTTTTTTGATTTTATATTTTTTCGATTCCTTTATTTTATAATTCATCTTATTCATTTTATTAATTGTATTCTTTTTAATTGTTTTACTCATTTTTTAGTTTCATATATTTTATGCATTTTACTATTCATTTATTATTTTTAACAATTTTATTATTAAATCAATTTTATCAATTTTATCAATTGTGGTAATTTTATTGTTTTTGTTATTTTATTCAATTTTACTATTCCCTTAATAAATTTAATTTTTCATTGCATTATTTTTATTTAAATAATTTATTTTTATTAATTTTATTCATATTACTCGTTTCGATCTTTTCATTAAGTATATTAGTTTTATTAATTTTATTAATCTTAATAATTTAATAATTTTATTCATGTTATTCATTTAAGTCATTTTATTAATTTGTTTATTTTATTGATTTTATTTTTCATTTAATTCATTTCATTATTCAATTTGTAAATTTCGTTAATTTCAATAGTTTAACTATTTTGTCATTTTTTTTAATAATTTCATTTATTTTAAGGATTTTTATTAATTTTATTCGTTTTATTAATTTCAGTTAAGGTCATTCTTGTAAAATTATATGAAAAGCGTAAATAGTCCGTCATTTCTAAAATGTATGTTGTCGAATTGCGTCATATTGAGTAGCCGATAAAATTCAGATTTTTTGACGTGTAGAAATTGAAACGGAGATCCTATAAATAAATATGATCCCTGGATGTAGAACAAATCGTGATTCGCCGCCATACTTACTGCTCAAAAGTCAACAACCGACTAATTATTTCTCAGAATGAATAACATGACCAATACTAAAAATAATTAAAATTGTTCGAGTGGGTACGTTGGATAGAATCTGTGCATATTAGAAGCATTGAAGACTAGTCAGCCATAACATTTCATTCTAGTCAACCCTTTATCTAATTAAGACTTACTGCTATGAAACACTGCCTATTAATTATGAATATAAAAAAAATATTGTAGCTTGCATGAGATATTTACCCGACCCAACAGATTTAGCTACCAGTCAATGCAACACCAAAACCTTTAATTAATGAGACAACCTAGTCAAATATTTGCTGGTAACAAAATTTGTACCATCAAAGTTCAGAACTGTAAACAATTATCCGATAAAGAGAAATATATCCAGTCCCAAGTAAACACATCGTTCCATGATTAGTGTTTGTGCCTAATGAATGGGTCTTTCGAACGTTTGATAATACCCCCCAAAGAATTCCCTATTGATGAATTGAAGGTTACAACCGCCGAATTATTTCGATCAAAAGTTTAATAGAAATGCGAGCGCTCTGAAAATGATTCCGACTTTCCCGTAAATCATAATGTTTCAAAGATTTTCTTCCAAAACATTACGCACATTCCACTAAGACCTCCGTTCGCGTATATACCGTAAATCATGCTAATTACTAAAGTTTACCTCGTTACTGTAAATCCTCAATTTAGTTATCAGCAAAACTTACCTGAAAGGAAAAGAATGAAAATGGTGTTGATAAATATTGATTAAAGATTTAAAGTATATAAATACTTAATATATGGCTTAAATGGACGAAACTAAATTGGATTTTGAAAAAAAAAACTCGCAGTTCTTAGCATTGTATGTACTAAAAATAACACATAATTGCTAAATTCAAAACAATGGGGCGTCTCCATCATTTCGCTTTCAATGAAAACGCCTAGTCACGTGTGACTGGCTACCGCACCGACAACAAACTAAGGAAATATCCCTAAACCAGTATTGGCATTACCGTCGGTTTGAACCCCTACTCACGTAGCATCCCCCCCCCCCATTGGCCATTTATTGCAGATTGTTCCGTTCCGTCAGCACCACGCTCAGTACGGTCAGTCAGTCAGTATTATTTCATCAAATTCGGCACGGGCACCCCAACCAGCAGGAGACGACAACGCCAAGAGAGAGAGACAGAAAGAGAAAAAAAAACGCTGACGGGCGGCGTGGAGTGATAAAAGTTATATGCCCCTTTGTGCCATTCCCGAAACAAACTCCGTTCGATTTTATTAGATGGGGGCACGTACCAATCAGCTCGAGCCTGAAGTAGCTCGGATAAATACACGGCAAAAAGTTTTTACTACCTTCCCTCCAGCTACCCATCCCCATCCAGAACGTTCCCGAACGCGTCACCGTGTAGGGGGCAATCGTGCGGAACGGGGAGCGAATAAATTCATTTATTTCATTTATTAGCGGAAAGCGAGTATGAAGGGGCTCAGGTGGAGTAAACTTCGGTTTTTCAAGGGTGATGGCTTCTGGATTTCAAATTGAAAATCAAGTAATCACCGAATCAAGCCAGGGGCGGAAGAGGTGCTAATTTTAATGAAAATGTTGCTGCTGTTGAGAGAAGGGGATGGTTATAAAACAAAGCACAATTGTCTCGCAAACAATTTTCAATCCGATGAAAGATCTTGATTAGTTTCTACGTAATTTATGATATGAAAATCGGCGTTTCATCAATATATACCCAGAAAAATCGTTGTTCTCTTCCTACAACGTTTCGGTCCGAAACGTTGGAGAAAAAGAACAGCTAGATCTTTAAACCATAAATTACGACCATAACAGTCGAAAACCCATTAATATTAGTTTACACGACCAATAAATAGAAATTACTGGGAAACTGATTAGGTATATACGCTATGGACTTTCAAGGTCAAATGAAATCAGTGCCATGTAGCAAATCCTGGTTCACTAAATAACGTGAGGCTCACCAGCCAACCCGCATGTTTTGTTATTTTTTCATGCTAACGTAACATTCCGTACCAGGTGCGAAGGAAGATAGACAATACCCAAAATGAAGGTCAGATTTTCTTCCTTTCTAATAATTCTAATAAGTTTGAGGGAAGGAGGAGTTCGAATTAGACACACGCTTCCAGGTAATTGATAAAGCTGCTCCCTCATAATTGCGTATAAGGTAGTAGCAGGTAAATTGCTTTGTTGGAAAACGAATTTTCTAATAGAATGACGAAGCGATGTGTGCGAAAAATGGTAGTTTCGATCAAACATTACGAGAGAGTTTTATTATCTATAGATGACAAGTTCAAAATGCATTAAATTCCGAAATTAAAACCATGAATCTGAAAATGATAGCTTGTGTACCTGCTAAGTATCCTTAACAATTTTAGCACTATAGGGACTGAATGTATGTGTGGGAAAAGTTGTACACATGTTTGTAGAATATTATTTTGAGAATACTTTTAAATTAAAGCTAGTACGTTGTACTTTTCACTCTTTAATGTGTGTAATCGAAGAACTTATTAACATGGTTGGTTCTGAAATTCTTCTGTTATTTCACTCAAGAAACTGCCACCACAAACCCTTATTCTGGATCTGCTCAGGTTTTAATCCTCTCGAAATCAAGTCTGCCTGCCTCTGGATTTTGGGTATCCGGAACGTGTTGTCATGTACACGTCTCGGTGATTCTTGGCAATGAAGGTAGCCTACGTCGTGGGTACCTACTGTCTTAAGCCCTTGCTGCTACAATATAAGCGATATAAGATATAAACGAAGGCCTTCAAGAAGACTGTCCATTCTCGCCCATCCTGTTGAACACAGAATCCTTGCCCGAACTTTCCGGAGAAGACTGTGAACTTGTGTAACTTGCGGACGATTTGCTGTCATTGCAAAGAGTAATAGGCTGGAAGATGCGGAATCGTAACCAACATTTATTCCTTTGTTTATTTATTTATTTAAAGGCTATAACCTCATAGGTCTTTCGCCTTGGTTGTTGTAATGCTATTGTAGCTTTATTATACGGGTATGGTATGTTGTTCCTGGAGGAGCGGTATAATCGAACCCGTCACAGCTGATCGAGAAGTCTCGCGTCCTTGAGAAGTGAGCCAGTAACAATTCTTCTCGGATGAGGTCGTTAACAAGGATATGACTAATGCAGAGTGGTAGTTTATAGTCCCACCGCAGGTCACCGAACTCCGGACAGATCACTGGGATATGTTCCACCGTGGTTCGGGTTCCGCACGTAAGGCATATTTGTTGGGCGACACGCGGTATGGTGTGGGTACAAGAGACCTTCGTGTACCCAACTCTGAGCCGTGACTGTACTCGTTGTTCCTTTCTGTCGGTCCAGTCTGTCCAGCGATCGGGCGAGCATTTGACACGCTGAAGGTGTCCGGCACTGCCGCGCCAATGACCTGCGTAAGCTTCGGTAATCCCTGATTTCAGCGGGCCCAAGATATCTGTGGCCGGGACAAGTGGGGTAAGAGGTTGGCGGGCGTATTTCCCACTAGCTGCCAGGTGATTAGCCTTTTCATTACCGTCGATGCTGTAATGACCGGGATCTTAACAAATTGTGATGAGTGGATCATATTCGGTCTCGATAGCCCGGATGAAAGGATGGCGAGATTCCCCTGACTCACTGGCGGATACAGCCGCCAAAGAGTCAAACAGTACAATGACAGGTCTATCTTCTGGCTTCTGAACCAAAGCGAGCGCGATAGTCGACGCCTCGGCAGAAAACACCGATCATGGTGCCGAAAAGTGGAAGGAGAGCTCTTCCCCTATTCCGCTTACTCCTATTCCGACCTCACCACCTATCTTCGAGCCGTCGGAGAATATCCGCACATGATTCTACCCATGAGTCAGTTATATTTAACACTGGCCTCACTGTCGGCAACGCCGGCCCTCAGCTCTGCCGACAGACTTGTTTCCAGATTGGGTTCACAGTCGTGCCAGGCCCGGCCACGAATTCGGTGCAGACGAACGATTGGTGGCAGGTCCACGTCTGTGTACTCACGGTGGATCTCGCTGACTGTCTGTAGCAGGATAAAGTCCACTTCGCCTGTTCATTTCAAAACTCCCAGTGCTCTTCTAGCGATGGTGGGCGCAGCCGCTCAACGAAGGGGGAGAACCCCTACGTAGGTAACTTCAGCAGACCATAAGCAGCGCGAATTGTCCCGTGGTATAAGGAACTTAAAATATTGATGAAATCGTCGGCTCTCTCCCGTAAAATATCCTGCTGTAGACTAGCGCTTGGCTAATGTTCAGTGCAGCGCGACGATTGCAGCGCTTGTGTCGGGAGCTGATTGTTTCAATTAATTTCAACCGGTTCCGGCAATCGACTTTCATCCGTTGAAAGTGTGACGCAAAGGTGAGGCGGTCAATGGTTATCCCCAGATTCTTCGGTTGCGATCGCCCCGTCCAGCAGGATCGGCGACCCTGTTGTGATACGGTTTTTGCAGCCGCAGTGCGTAATCACGCTTTTAGTAGGTGACTTGTTAAAGCCGTCTGAAACTGCCCTTACGGCGTCCTAAAGTTTACGACGGGTTCACTGCCTGTGATCGCAAATCAGTCCCATCAAGATAAGGAAATCCTATAGAAACTGGGACAAATTTGTGATCATGGGGAGTTCATCCGATTGTCCATTCCATCGCTACCAGCACGCTGTCTTCGGTGTAATCGAAGACCTAGATCCCCGCCGGCAGGTTGAAAAATAAAGAGACACAAGGAACAGTGTGATGGCGTGGACAAATCACAGGGGGGCCGCGTTCTTTTCCGAATAGGCGTCGGATTGGGCACTTTCTATTCCTACCCAGAAGATGCGGATAGACATGTAGTCGCTCAAGAAACGGCTCATGTTTCCGGTGATGTTTCAATTAGCCAGTTGTTACAGTACTCCGTGACGCCATACGGTATTATAAACCTTCGCCACGTCGAGTACAGCGATATCGGCGTGCAGGCCGTCAGATACGGATTGACGTACCACCCCCCGGTTCCTGTTCCACGTCGCAACGCAAACTGTCGTTGATCCAAGAATTTACCCTCCTCCAGAAAGTCCATCACCCGTCCGTTCACCATTCGCTCCATCGTCTTGTCGAACTGATTGGGTGGAAATCACCTGGCGTTCCGTTCCCCAGGCATCACTTTGGGATATGAATTACGAGGGCTTCCTTCCATGAAGGTGACATCGGTTCACCACTCCAGATGCGGTTAATACTCTTGAAGATCCCCCGCTGACGGGGAATGTGGATAGGAAACGTTGTCCAATCCGGTGGACTTGCCGCCTACCGATTCCAATGTCGCACGAAGGACACTTCCAGTCAAGGGCTGGTTATATACTTGTCCTGAATCGGGTTTGAAACGGACGAGCCTCCTCTTAAACCTTTGGTTAATTCGCAGGAAACCAGATGGGAGGGCGGCGTCTGCGGACAAAGAGGCGAAGTGCCGGTCTAGCTCGTTACCGATGGTTGTGAGATCGATCGTCGTGCACCCGTTTAACGGCAATGGCATGGCCACTGTGTCGTCGCTCTCTGCCAGAGCTCTGATGTGGAGGATACTGGGGAAACACGTTTTGAGAATCTGGTCCAGCTGGTGTTTTTTATGTCTTATTTGGCTTTCCTGGCATCGTTTGAGACCATTCTGAAGTCATCCGCTCCGTCATCGTCGGCGCGGGTCGTCCACAGCAGTCTTCTTCAGTGACCTTAGCGCAGCTCGACACGCCCTGATGGCTATCCTGACCTCTGGGCACAACGTGTTGGGAGGGGGGGGGGGATGGGCTGTCCCCACTTGCCGTGGGGATGCAGGAAACGTCAACCCGGTTTAAGATGCTGATGAGTTCATCCGGTGCGTATGACTCGTCCCGATTGATCAGATCGCCGACGGTCTTCTCGTAGCGGGTCCAGTCAACCCGATCGCAAAGCCACCGCCTTCGACGGGTTGTTGTAAGTGGCGTCTTGTCGTGTGTAACCTGGATAGGGAAGTCATCACTATTGCATGGGTCGGCAAGGACAGTCCATCCGCCAGATCCTGCGAGCTCCCAAGAGCAGTCTGCGTTTGCGGAGAAATGTCAACCTGCCATCGTTGTGTAACCGCTGACTAGCTCAATCGGTGCTACTTCTCAGGTCGGCTTTCCAATTGCTGCTTTAAGAGGACTCACAACCGATTACTACCACGAAACCAGACAACAATGCAAATCAGTGTTGCTAAAAGAGCGAGAAGCCAACATATCCTCCTCGTTCGCCTGCGAGCGCGAGACTCACACTGTATGCTCCCTACTGCTGTACACACGTTTACGAAGAACTCTCAACTATGTGACAATCAGCACGAGCGGCAATTATGTTTGATTCATGTGAGTTATCTGCCTTCGCTATAGGCTCGTGTGTCACTCGCACTCTTGTCCGCTCGCTGGATATCAGCTCTAACGGCGAGTGGGTTCCCATGATGGGACTCCTCGGCTGCGAGTTTTTACTGCATGCCACCCACTCCCGTGTGCTAAGCACTCTTTACAGCTCTGAAGATGTTTATTAGAACAGCACGCATACACTCTTTTAGCAACTGGGAGCGCTCGTAAAGGAGCGAAGGGACCGAATACGGCATTCTGATGAAATCCTAGAACAGTGCAAGCAAAAACTAACTAAACTAACAGTGCGCGTGTTCGCATTAAATTGTTATTGCATTACATACGTTATCTGTCTATACAGGTTTATGCCGGTCGTATTTAAAGAACAAATTAAATACATTGTTTTTCTTATTTTTTTTAAATATGTAAACAAATTATAAGTGCGGTGTCTTAAATAAAACTTGTCTTTTAAGGGGCGACTACTATAAACAGCTCAAACTGAAAGTAATTTTGTTATACGATTTTGATGGCAAGGTGACAATGGACCTCTCGTTAAGGTTTATGTATACATTCATTATGAATGACAAATTTGAAGTCAGGCAAAGCCACACACGAGCGTTCGAAGAGAAGACGTTCAACCATTTCCATATCAAGGAGTGCCGCGGGGGGGCATGATAACTCTTGATACAATTGTCTGAAATAGGAAATTCAATAAGATTTTTGAAACATAGACTTGTAGTTACTCTATGAACCAAAAAAAAACCGTTGGAATTTCGGAAAATGGAATAAGAAAAACCGAAAAATAAAATTCGTTCACTTTTCTTCAAAATAACGAGGAAGATTTTTGTATTACATTTTCCCTTAGTTCATCGACTGACTACACATGTTATGCATTCTCATAAATAATCAAGTCAATTCGTTGAATGGTTTTTGAGTCATCGGCAATTTGAAAAAGGCGGTTTCGAGAAAGACGCTATTAAAGTTGGCGATAGACTGAAATCATTGAAACGCATCGTTGTTTAGTACAAAAGAAGATCAGTGTGGCCACCGAGATTCCGCCGGGCTTTTCTAGAGGTTCAATACTAACAATTAAACGAATAAAAAAATATTGATGTTTTTCCCACTACACCACCTTAAGGAAATGATACCACATATTCTATAAAAGCCCATACTGGCTATTCGGTTTGCATGTTTGTAACGATTATGCACTTCTGAGTAGAAGTGACGGGCGTATATTACGCACTTCTGAGCAGAAGGGAAGGATGTATGTGATATCCAGCAATGAAATCTAAAACTTTTTAAGGATAGTTTCTTTTTTGAACAATGAAAATTGGAAACATGAATTCAATATAATTTATTGCAAAAGTTAAAAAAAAAAATAATCTGCTACTACCAATTTTACTGAGATGGTAAATGGAATAAAGTTCCGTCTCATTAGTATATAGTAAATTATCGTGAATAATTATTTTAACAGTATTGTGCAAACTGTTGTTTTCGTCAAGAAGAATCAGTATTACCGAAAACAATGTTGTTCAGTCAGGTTCAAATCTCAATTAGTACAGATTTACAAAACTTTTGCTATATGTTTGTTAAAATTATCTAATCCTAAGATTATGTGTATGAATAAGAGAAGCAAGTGAATCACGATAGTAGGAATTAATTCAGAGATATTTCGTTTCTTCAGGCATTTTGATTTTCATTTAAATTCAGCATTTTCAAAATTTTCATTTTCAGTACCCTACCAAGACGCTCAAAGAGAAACTATTTTCATTTAAGTTTGATTTTAATAATTCCCTTAACTATTCTTTACAATTTGACAATTAATTCTATAATTTTTCATCCCACATCCACGCTTTTGGTCAAATTTAAATATTAAATCATCCATTATACTATTTCATTACCATTGAAAATGACTTTTTTTACTTAATTCGGCAAAAAAATATCTGGGAAAGCTAGCGTGAGAAGTCGACGAGCAAGTAAAAATTACTATTTTAATGCTAGTATTGCTTGTGGCACAAAAACTCGATTCGAACCGTATTACGCACTTAACATTCTACTAATAAATTTAGCTCATAGACTGGTTAGTTCGACTGGCCTATCTATGAGAGTACCATCTCTATAACTTCAAATACATGTGTTTTGACAGGTCGCAGTTTTCAGTAGCAGCTTGATTACTCGCACAGTGTGGAGTTCAAGTTAATGAGAAGTGCGCAAAATCATTCACTAGAGATTTCTTCTAATACAGTCTGCTGGCTGTTTCAATTTGGGACTGTGAACGAATTCTTTAAAATATATAACGCATACAGTACTTTTCTTACAGCTGATAGATTTGCTCTGAGTCCGCGTAATTTGGAGGATAAGTACAGCGTATATTGGTATTGGTCACAAAATTTTCAAGAAATTAAGTACTTATGTTTAGAAATTCACTTTATGACAGTAGTCGATCTCCTACATACATATTCTATACAAGCCAATGTTTGTTATTGGGTTTGATTTTTTGTAGTGAACCGCATTAAATGCGTTTATCTAGAAACCATGTATTTAATCCGAATATCAAGCACAGGTCTTGATCCGATTCATTTTATGCAGAATGTACCAGGAATGGTCATAGATGTATACTACCCATGATCGAATATTTGTCCCGTTTTATATGGGATTTCCTATCTTTATGGGACTGACTTGCGATCATAGGCAGTGTTCATTCGTCGTTTTCTACAACGAATTATTTTCGTGCATTGTAAATAGTAGATTTCATTCATTTCATTTACAAATTTTAATTTTTTTTAAATTTTGCATATTACGTGTACGTTGCACGATAGAGAAATTATATTTCGTGAATGAAACGAAATGATTCGTTATTTAAAAAAAGGTTTGTGTGTATTACTAACGATATCGTTGTTTGCACGAATTTATTTTCGTTCATCTTAGAAAAGTTTTCGTGTTCAATTATAAATATTTTTTTCCTCGATCTTTTAAGGTCGATGTTTGACAATACCATTTTTTTATTTAATTAAAGGGATCGATCTGGAAAAATGGATTTTATTTCAAACATCTCACCATTATTGAGTACTTGATTGAATGCGGTATTTTTTGTTCGCGACAATCATGAAAAATTAGCTTCACTCTTGTAGTAACTATTCAATTTTATGCATATATTCTTTCAGTGACAGATTTGACAATAAAAACTGGACTTCATTATCCCACAAAAATCTCAAACTTCAATATAGGTATTTTTGATCAATAAACTAATGCATACTACACCAAAAAATAATGAAATTTAAACGACATGTAAACCAATACGTATGTAAACACACAAAGCTTGAATCAAAAATTTGATTGAAAGTTAAGTTGAATTCGTTGCACTCAATTGGAGCATCAAAAAGCATATGATTTTACACTTTCGTTCGTATAATATTACATGTCATTTATTTTACAGCAATGTTGGATTAAAAATACATTAAAGTCCATTGGCATCCCGTTTAATAAAACTGTAATCTTCAATCTACGTGTAAAATTATAATAAAATTTGTTGAAGAAAGCACCACAAGTTGTGTGAATTTGTGGTGGAACTTAATTTTATTCATGCTCCAAATATGTGCATGAAAATAAATTTAAAATTATAAAATATTTTTTTCCGTGTAACATTGAAGGGAATTGTACATATTTGACATGTTTAGGTTCCACATATTTACAAGTGGTAATCCAAGCGATTCTGCAGTTTTTTTTTAAATTTACGGTTTAATGCGACCGCATTACGTAAATTTAAAAACGGATACGTTTATGACTTCGTTGTACAAAAAGTGAATCGATGAATCGAGAATTTCCCGCGCCATTTCCTTTTCCGTTATACCAGTGTCATATCAACCTCGATCCAGACGATACATCAGCTTCCATCAACGTAAATGTCCCTCAACGCCACGTTACCGTTCCATCAAGATGAGTTGAATGCGTCTCTCGTTCACACTTTCCGTACGTCAAAGCATTCCGTGCTGTTGATGTTGTGTGTGAATACCTCCATTTAACTAATTTTGACGTTCCCGTGACGTGCTGTACCGGTGACGAAAGCCAGACGTATTGTGCAAATCGATCTTCGAACAGCCGCGGCTTGTACTTTGTACATAAAATATACGAATAAATTCATTTTCATTTAACATTCATGGTCTACCACCGAAGAACGAAATGCGAGTAGGAGCGAGAGCGCTAGCGACTGAAAGAGTGCGAGTGGATACGATTGTGTTAAAGAGCGCGAGTGGCTACGAGTGGGAGTATGGACGAGTGGGAGCATGGGCGAGCGAGAGCATGGACGAGTGGTAGCAGCAGTAAGAGTGCGCGCCAGTGGGTGGGTGCGAACGAAAGAGTGGGTTTCAATATGTGCAATTTGAGTGGCTTTTGGCCGACTGGCACTCGCAGAAATTCTACCCGGCTGGGGAGTGAACGAAAGAAAAGCATGCATGGAGAACACTCGGATACGAGTGTTGGGTGCAATGAGAACACGCGAATGAGAAATATAGGAGTTATTTTTACGAGTTCAGCAACACTGATGCAAATCGACAAAAAGGATAGGTTTTAAGGCTCAGTAGAAACAGCAAGTTCACTAACATACATTCATTTTAATTATTTATTGAAGGGAATATGACATGTGGGAAGTGGGGAAAAAGGTATCGATACGACCGAACTGGAACCGATGGGACACGGGCGACAGGAACGTGTAGAAAGAGCGAAGGAACATTCATAACTGATGTGTTGTGATGCTTCGATGACATTCGTCCGGGAATAGAACCGTGGGCTATGCAGTACCACGCCTAATTTTCATGGGTTCGGTGGGTTGTTTTCGCCACAGTAGTCGATGTCGACTCTATCCCTAGTGCTCGTGTGCGGAGGAGGAACTCATCGGCCCAAGTGTCGATGAGCGAACCAGACCTCACCGAACTCAAGCCTCCAAAACGTTCGTAAAGGGGCTCTCCGGTCACCAGCACCACTCGAATAAGATAAATGGAAACGTTACCGCTGCGTAGAGATTCGTCACGTGGTTACGTAGGTCGCTAATGACGACGTGATGAATATCGGTTGATTCTGCTTGATGTCGGACGAACGGTGCGTATTCCGGACGAACAGGACTGGTTCCGTACCGACCGAATGGGTGTCTTAATGCGGGCTGCCGTTGACGGAATGTATTTATTCCGGGCGATCAGGACTGGTTCCGAACGGACGGAGCTTATATCGAAAAGATGCTGCTTGGATCCGAGATGAACTTGAGGGAAAGTTTCGGATGAACGTAGTATATATTCCGGACAGATCGTGCTCGATTCGGACAGGCTGGCTTGGTTGTCCACCCACAATACTTGGATACGTTTCTACCGTAGAATATCGCGTTGTTGTGAATCCCTGCGGGAGATATACAAACAGTAGACGGTTCCGAACTAAGTGTGCAAAAGGACAACGGCCGAGGGCCATCGCTACAAGGCGGTACGTCCCCGGTCGGTTCCGGCACGAGGAAGTGGGCGCTCGTGTTGTCGCCGGTCAGATTTTTATTCGAGCTCGTAGGGTTTGCGGTGAGAAAACGAATACTCTCGTTCTAGCAATAATAAGTTTGCTACTGCTGTTGGGTGGTGGTCTGTTTCCAGGGTGCTTAAATGCCAAATACCTTTCCGGCAGATGTAGCTGTGAGCGAAAGTTTGCAGGCAGATGAATTTCGATTGGGGTTGAGTGTGTTGGTACTTACCCGGGTGGTGCCCGAGCCTTCCGCACTAGCAGTCACCGAAGGAGCATCGCTACAAGACGGAACGTCCCCGGTCAGGCTCAGGGGAAGTGGGAGTCACAGTTGGTGTTGGTAACAGATGTATTGAGACTTAGCTTGGTCAGCGTGGTACTCTTCTTGGTCGGTTTAAATTGTACTGGGTGGCACGGGCAACCGGGAACCGGGCTAAGGTCTCGTCCAACTCGTTGCTGTTTATACTTGTAGTCGTCCCGGCAGAAAATTCTCCCAGGTGGCTCCCTGAGTAAGGGGCATTCGGGAGACTTTAGCCGGACTTCGCTGTTGTTGAACTGATTGCATGTAAATCGATTGCTTTGTACGCAACTCACCTGGGTTCGATTCTCAACCCCTGCACATAGGGTTAGAGATTTTTCTAGTGAGATTTCTCTAACACGAAAAAGTGGCGAATGACCCTAAGGTTAAAACCTCCATAATAAAAAAATTTAAAACGTAATGTTACTAAAACATTCTTACTCCCAAATAAACGCTTAGAATCTATAATAAAAGGTCTCAACCGGACCGACATGAGAGATAAATACAAAATAGTGTTTCTCAAATCCTAAAACTACACAGCCAAACACTTATATAAAAAAGGACAGTCGAGTCTCGCCAAAAACTTCGAATACTACCGCGGACGATGCATGCCTAGATGATAAGGGGTATTTAATATTCAGATCATCAATAAGACCATTATCATAGTTGAGTGCAAATGGCATCCTTCTCCATTTTTAACGCCACCCGCACAATCGTTCCAATGCAGCAATTCACAACAAATTATTTATTATTCTCAACTTTGTTTGCATTTGTAATATGATGACACCATCAAACGGATTTATGTCTCGAATCCATCACCGTCTGCGACTAGTGTGCGACGATGATACGAAACGAAGCTCTCGACTGTACCGGCCAACCCATAACCATTCGTATCAATATGGCAAAGAGCAAAGCGATTACGGTAAAAAGGAGAAATGGTACGACCAGGGCCATTGCTGCGGTGACCGCTGGCCGAAAGGACATTCGCTCGCTCGGTACAAATGTCGTCTCGTGTGTGTGTGTGTGTGTGTGTGTGTGTGTGTGTGTGTGTGTGTGTGTGTGTGTAGTGGAACCAAAAGCAGTCATGAAGCGAGGATAGATGGCGCCATCAATCAGAATTTCTTCCATGAAAAATCAAAGGGTCCACTTTGGCTTTGGCGCTGGAGCTGGCGTACCGTCAGGGCTTTGTTCATATACATATTTACTACGTTTACCACGTTGGCCGAGTTTCTTAAAGTTTCCGTGCCATGACGGCAGCCGCGAAGGCGTACGGTTGAATTGGGACGGCAGAATATTGGTAAACATGCCAATTAAAGACGGGTTTATCATGGCATTTTTTTCTTCAAATTATACCGTGGGAGGAAACCTAACTGATGTATGATTCACAGTGCTGATAGCATAGTGACGTGTGAAACAATGAAGTATTTACTTTACTTGTACAAACAAGAGTTATTCGAAATCCAATTCGTTCCCAGCCATCCATTTGTGGATTTACATTCAGTATGATTCTAAACTCCGTTGCTAGCTTCCGTTTTTCAGAATTTTACGCAATTATCGAGCAAACTTTGAACGCGAATAAATCCAATTCTAATTAAAAACTTCTTTGGGTCATAAATCAAATCCGAACGTTTCTTCTCCATCACTATGCCAAAGACAGCGGATGAAGCGACTGGCAAGTTGAGATTGTTGCCACCTAGTGCACCCGGTCGGGACTGATCCGATGAAATAGAAACAGTAATGTAGTGAAGTGAAGAGGCGCGCTTGAAAATCCTAATGCAATTAAAAAACTCCCATAAGTTCTTGTACAAACGAAAGGAAAAGCAAACTTGGAGAAAAGTTTTCTACTTTCCCGGGAGAGTATTAATCAGAATTGACGGAGCTATGTAGGGATGTTTTAATTCAATAAATCTTCCATTGAGTGGTCCATAACCAATGACTTTCCAGGTCAATTAATTTGCAGGGTTTTTTTCCTTTATTTGACACGGTTGAATGCATTGACTTGACTGAGTAGCGGAACGTTTAATGCATTTACAACAAGTAGGATGTAAAAAATAAGCTCTCTGCTATCTGGATCGTGCATCTTACTGCAGCTTGTTGGTCTGCCGATTTGTCTTCTCTCGTACGTTCTCGTACATCTCCATGTCGTCATGATTGATCTACACTTTTTCCTGATTGGACATATCTTTTTCGCTGATTGCTTTGGCTGATGGTTCTGAGGCACTGGACGCAGCCGTGATTGAATAGGTATTTTTCGTAATTATTGGATGGGTAGTAGTTTGCGGCTTAGCAGATAATGTCGATTGCTGTTTGTTTACAGCAGTTGAACATTTTTCATGCAGTGAAAAGGTTTCTGTAGTGTGCTAGTTGATTTCAGAACTAGCGCCTACTGACTTGTCTTGGGTAGATGCATAGCTTTGTCTGATTATAGATGATACTATCAAGTAGGCGTGGGATGGAGCATAAAGTAATAAGATGCTCCATAGTCACACTCAATACACGAACTCTACCTGGGATCTTCTCATATTTCGACATGATTATGACAAAGCTTGGATCAGAAGGGTGCCAGATAGCGTAGCCGTACTTCGTTTGTGTCATCTTCCATATATCTTTACTCTACGGTTGTCAGGTTCGGAATATTGCAAGTTATTCGACCTAATGAAGCTTGAGCTTGTTGAACGTTATCAAAACTTCTTTAGGTAGGTGGATGAATTCTATACGGATGTGTGCTTAAGAGGGTAGTTTTCATTGCCAAATTAAACTAATGAGTTTTTTTGTGCTAGATAACGGAACGCATTTTGTCTCTTCGTAAGTTAGTGGTGGATTCTGATGAGACGATGATGAAACGCAAATTCCGCATCAAAGTTTTAGTTATGATCATGTTCCCTTTACATGCAAATGTGTCTTACCCGATCTTTTTTATTTCGATTATATCAGTTTTACCCTAATGGTCATTCGCCTCTTTTCGAGTTAGACTTATCTCCTAACAAGAAGCTCTAACCCCAGCCATAAGGATTGCGTGGAAAGTACATCGTCTTTGAACAATCTGTGGTATGGATCGGTCTGTCAAAGGCATGATGGCGATCGACAGCAGCACCCAGTAAATGGATTGGAGGGAACAATGGCAAAAAAAATTCATCATTGAAAGCAGTACAATAATGGCTCAGAAACCAGGAAGTCGTAGCGGCAAGCTCAAATGGTACATTCCGCATGTCGATCAGAGATTTATGCCTTGCCGTGATTTGTCTCTTCCCCATTTTCCTGACGGGAAGGATTGGGGAAGTGGTAAGTAGGTTTCGCCGCGGTACGGATGCGGGCGGTAAATCGATGTACCGCACAGCAACAGCAAAATAATTCTTAACCGCACCCGAACTGTGTTTACCGCAAGCGCGCGTTAATACGATAAGATTGAAATAAGACCTATTTAGATGTTAGAGGTTGAGTTTTGACAAAAGTATATTTTTAAGTGATATTTGTATTATTAGAGTAGAGTGGGGTCAAGTAGGTCAATTTTCTTTGGCGAGCTCGTTCGATGGTATTTTTGCACTGATTTTAACAAACAAGCACTTGTTGGAAAGGTTATACAACTAGCAACGTTTTGGAAATAATGATTCTATGTCTGGTTAAATATTTTTTAAGCTAAATCCAATAAGGCGAAGGTACTTTTTTCGATGTTTTTAAAATCTGGCGGTTCAACTTTTATTTGAAGAGTATGAATACTGCTGATTATTTAAAAATTAATAACACAAATAATAAATGCAATCCGTTGACGTCATGTAGATACAAAAATAAGGAAGTGGCAAACGATGTAAACAATCATGAAAAAACATGTTTTTTCGGCAGCTGCGTCTGGCTTTGTACTTGCGAATGACTTCTTCGGTGTCCTCGTCGTCGCCAGAGTGTGGAATTGAAGTTGTACATTCCGACTCACGTGATTGCTTAGGTGTGCGACGATCATGTTTGCACTTCGGGATATTTTATTTGGATTTCTGATCAGCATGCCGCAGTGGAGTTTTGAAAATTGTATGAGATTTTGTAGTTACGTTTGTAGATTTTTTCAATAATTGCAGTGATCGGACGAAGCCCAGGATCGTATTTTTTCTTTTATCCATACTGTAGAAATTGGCAGGGCGGGCTCAGGACCAACGAAGTCAACCGCTGCATCAGTCCATTCATTCTAGTAAAACCGGAATGTCCGGAGGCCCAAACAAGACTGTATACTAGTTAACTAGTACTAATTTGGGTACTAGTTTAGATACATCGTCTTACTGCATACCCAGATGGTGCTAGGTACTGACGAGATGAATTCGAAGCACAAAAAAGCAAAACTTAATGTAAATTAGATCTTCCCAAAAGTTCGCCTGCACTGCCCGAAGGCTATGCATGCTTTCTTAACTCTGAATTTAATGACCAATCAGTTTGGAATCCTATATAACTAAAATGTATTTGACTTGATTTGTACACAGGACCGTAGTGTGGTCTTCTGGTGCCTTTGGCGAAGTCTCAGTCTGTTTACTTTGGCAGTTTTTCAATTGGATTTTCTTACAATAATTTAGTGTATACATGTAAATTCTTTTTTGTTTCGATTGTAGAGGTTTTAACATTAGAGTCATTCACCTCTTTTTTCGAGTTAAAATAATCTCTTTTCAGTCATCAAAGATTCCGATAATCCACTAATTAGTGCAAAGATTTCGATAAAATTTACGCAGAAATTTACTGTCGTGACAGATATTTTTAAAGTCCAGGTAAGCTTCTGATATTCTACATAGAGCAAGCAAATGATGACAAGTCTTTTAAGAAGGATTACCGTGTCCACAAACCCGCTCAAAAAGTTGAGATCGACGGTGTGGTAATCGATTTGCATTTGTCGTGTATGAATCCACTGAAGCACGGTGTTGACTGTATCAAGGACCTGTTGCTCAATTGAGCGAATCGGTAATGGTAATCGCACTGGACGAGAATCGTATCGGGTATCCTTTGGCAGCACAGCTCTGCGTATAATTACGTCTTCTTTGACAAGAATCGTCTGCTAGTTATGGAATTTGCGTTTTGACTTCGTCCCATCAGAATCCCACACTAACTTGATGACAGGAGTAAGCTAGCGCCAGATTGTTGCTGGTTTCGAAACCGGAGATACTATTTATGTTCTTGAGTAAACCTTTAGTCAAGCGTGATGTTACGCGAAAAATAGAGCTCATGTTAAGATGGGGAGAACTAACGAAATTGAAACATTACTTCAGAGTAGAAAACCAGTGCAATATTTCTCTCTAAGCAATTTGCACGCCACTTACTACGACAAACTATTTTGCTCTCTTGTCTCAAAGAGAGTGTCATTTTGACGATCCTCATCTGAGGACACCTTGTTCAAAAAAACTCTAGGCAGATGATATGCCCTATGAAGGCTTTTTGCCTTTCTCAATAGAAAGGTATTGCAATTGCTCTGAAAATCGACTTTTTAACGGAGGCCCGGAGGGCCGAGTGACATATACCATTCGATTCAGTTCGTCGAGTTCGGCAAATGTCTGTGTGTGTATGTATGTGTGTATGTATGTATGTGTGTGTGTATGTGTGTGTGTATGTGACCAAAAATGTCACTCATTTTTCTCAGAGATGGCTGAACCGATTTTGACAAACTTAGTCTCAAATGAAACGTGCAACGTTCCCATAGGCTGCTATTCAATTTCTAATGGATCCGACTTCCGGTTCCGGAATTACAGGGTGATAAGTACGAACACGCAGAAAATGTCGATTTTAATAAATTCTGCAATGAATGTATAAAGGTGAAAATTTTTCCAAAATATGACCACAACTGCTTCGATTTGTAGTATTAGGTCACTAACATCCATTCAAAGTCTATTTGGCCACATTGGCCACCATCCTCGGTTCCGGAAGCCCCGGCGGAAGTATCTAAATTCAGAATAACAGTCACATCGGTTTCTCGGAGATGGCTAGACCGATTCGACTAAACTTGGCCTCAAATGAAAGGTATTGCGTCCCCGTAAATGGCTATTTAATTTCATCCCGATCCGACTTCCGGTTCCGGAGTTACAGGTTTTGGCGTGCGATCACATAGCAAATTGTGATTCAAACCGATACTCCGATGAAAGCAAAAAAGGTAAAAATTTCGCTAAAATGTCTCTCAAACAACTTAAATTTGCTGTTCTAGGTCACCGACGGCCAACCAAACTTTCGTTGACTACATTAACCACCATAGACGGTTCCGGAAGTGCCCGGGAAAAGCGCCCATCTTTCAAAATTTACGAACTCACATCAGTTTCCCGGAAATGGTTGGGCCAATTTTCACAAACTTAGTCCCAAATGATAGCTATAATATCCCCATAGATGTCTATAAAATTTCGTACGGATCGCTTATATGGTTCCGGAAATATAGACTAAACCGTCCGGTCACATATGAAATTCCCATATAAGCCGGAACTCAATTTTTTTTTCAAAGGGGGGACCTCATGAAATTTCAGAAATCGCATTCGTATTTTTGATGCCAAACATCTTTAAAATGCATGAAACGTCGAGATTTTATGTTATCTCGAAAAAATTTTTTTTTGTAAAAATCGACTTTTTGGGACTTTGCCGATTTCGCACCTTTTTTCAGTTCAATATTACCGTGGCTGTTTTTTTTTCAAAATTTTAGAACTCGAACTCTTTTAATGAATATAAACAACGCACACATTCTCGTGATTCATGATTGAGAAAGGCACAATTGCACCGCTAGGTGGATTAAAATAGGTTTTCTCTTGAGAAGCCGCCAAATATAACAGCTCTAGGAAGCTCTGAATCAAAGCCAAAAAAACTGCTCGTCTTAGAAATTTGATGTCAAACATGGAGTGTTCTGATCTTCCAAGAACACCAAAATTCTCGAGTGTCATTTCAAAGAAAAATTCAACTTAGTGTAGGATTGTTTGGGGCTAAGTTGGGAACCGGAACATTATGGTATCGTAGAACGCGTTCCGGCACCGAGGAACCTTCAATTCTGTCTGTGTGACATGAAGTTGTCTTCTCGATGATGTAGATTCTGCTTTTGTAATAATTTTCGCTTTTCTATTTTAAAATCTTTGCAGTTGTTGCAGTTGTTTATCTACTTTAAATTTGAGATCAACATGGTGGTCTTCTAGCACCTTGGGTGTAGTCTCAGTTTCACGCCCGTTAGGTACCTGGCACCTTGGGTGTAGTCTCAGTTTCACGCCCCTTAGGTGATTACATTGGCTTTATTTTTCAAATTAACTTTCGAACAATAATTTTATGTGCCAGTAATTAATATTTGATAAGCGTCAGCAAACCCGTAGATTGTAAATTCAAACTCAATGAGTTTCCCCAACAAGCCGTCGGAAACCAGGTTCCATAGCAAAGGTGACAGATCGCCACCCTGAGGACAGCCGCAAATACTCATTTTCTTATCTCTGCCTGTCTCAATGACGAGCAAATAAAGCGGTTACTAAGCATTGCGTTTATCCAATCCGAGGCAAATGTAGATACCCCATAACCGCGCTTCGCTTACAGAATAGACTGCAAGGACACATTAGGGACCATTCATAAATTACGTAACGCAAAAATTGCCCAAAATTGACTCCTCCTCCCCCATGTAACAAAATGTCACAAATTTTTCTATACCCCCCCCCCCCTCCCTTATCACGTAACAAATTCCGGGAAAACATTTTTTTCTTCAGTAAAAACATGTTACGTAACGATCTAGCTGACTCCCCCTCCCCTATATGTCACAACATGTCACGATTTGTCGTACCCCTCACCCCCCCCCCCTAAATGCATTACGTAATTTATGAATGGTCCCTTATCAAAAGCACCTTCAATATCTAGAAATGCACCCATGCTAGACTGCTTGAGCGAGAAGGCATTCTCAATGTTGTGAACAACACCGTGAAGCAGAGTGACCGTAGATTGTCATAGTGTTAGGTCAGACCTTTTATAATGCACAATCAAATGGAACAGACAAACGAACTCTCGACACATGCTATTCTGATTTCAATTAGCTCAGTGTGTACTTCTAGTATATTCGATATGTTTTAGAACGAAAGGTGGTCCAAGAAATTATTGCACTACGTAGCAACCGTGGCCAATCATTAATTCGTTCTTCAAATTAAGAAAAATATTCAGTTTGTGATAAGTAATATTTAAAGGCAAGATAGCATGGCACTCATGAACTTTTACACAGTAGTATCTGTAACTTATCTCCAACCTTTCTTCTACTTTCATTACTTTTTCATTTCATTTTTAGCAACATGGAATTCAATATTTCTCTTTAGTGTAGAACAAGGAACAGTTGGGCGTATTGCAGTCTGTGGGCACAAAACTTAACTTGATGACTCTATAAAATTCTAGAATTGATTTTTCATAACGGCACCACGATAAATCAGACCAAAACACGGAAGAACCACAGTCTTGTCTAAAAAGGTAATCCACGTTTTTGAAGGCACTTTTATTATAAATTCCCTGCTCTGGTTCATAATCTCGTTTGTGTCATAAATCTGACATCGCCTGCCGCAACTGAAGATTGCTTGCCAGACCAAAAAATCCTGGCTATTTTCAAGTTATTGTTTGTATTTTCCCGCGAAATTAAATCTATCTCTGGCGGTAAAAATAAAGCACTCTCGAAACCGTGGTGTTCACTGCCGCGAGACGTTTTTAATGGAGTAAGTTCGAATTCTTGCGATTTGCGAGCTTATTTTTTACATTTGCTTGACTGAATTTTCTGGTTATGTTAATTTAAAGAAAAAAGGTCTCATTAAATTTACCAAACTATATAAAGAAATTTCACCAAATTTAAAGAATATCAACATTACACATTTCACTGTATTTTAACAAGATTTGGTTGTTTTGAATCGTTCGAAGAGGAGCTTGTGGCGCAATATTTTCGAGGATAGAATTAAGAGTAAGAAACCCAAAAAATCTGACGACAGTAGGGAGAAACAAAAATAAAATTAGACAATGATGATGTTTTTCCGAATTCTACCCGCAATTGATGTATGAAAACCGACTTAATCCACCTAGCAGTGAAATGTTACATTTTTTACACATATCACTGCGCAGTAGGCACCCAGATGGAGATGGGATGAAACGAATAAACTGAATCAAATGAATCCAATGAAAAAAAATAAATAAATAAAACAAACGAATCAAGTAAAAACACGAATAGAACATTTTTTAATAAGAACAATAAAGAAAATAAACAGATTAAAATGAATTAAATGATAAAATTGAAAAATCAAAAGAATGTTAGAAACGAATAGAAAAAGACAAATAGCGCCATAATAATAATTCGGATGAAATGAATAAACTGAACGACTGAAAAAACAGTCGGCAATGAAGAAACTGAATAAAATATTTGAATGGGAAAAATGATTAGAATGCATAAAATGAAAGCAGTGAAAAACATAAGTTAAATGAATGATATGAATAAAACGCATGAAAACAATAAACTGAGTGAATCCAAAGAATGAAACTACTAAAACAGATAAAATGAACTCAAACGAACAAAATGAATAAAAATAATGCTGAATGAAATAAAAGTCAAATCCATGAAATGAAGAAACTGAAAAAATGAATGTATAGAATGAAATTAAAAAAAAATTATTTGAATAAAATTAATCAATTATACGGATTTTACGAATTTGAAAACCATTCTTTCAAAAAGTTCCAAAATGTTTGTAAAAATCCCATGATTTGAAAAATGACTTTTTAATATAAAAGGGTTTCCATTCTTTGTTTTCAACTTTTCGTTTTCGTTCTTCTTTTCTTGACGGTAGTATTTTTAGATAATAAACGATATTTTAATTACTTACATCCTTATTATAAATAATGCAAAGGGTATTTTTTCGCGCTGACCAGTATACCCTAAATCTTGCAAAAGTAGTTAAATTTTTACTAGAGTTTTGGGATTCAAAATTACTACTTACTATTAGGTGGATTACTTTGTGATCTGTATATTAATAAACCATCCAAAATCTACCTCACGGCTGAACGCAATGCTTAATCCAAGGGGTAAATACATCAACTCTGGAAAAATTTTCACATTGAAGTGAACTTACTCATTATTTTATCTTTGAAGTGAACTTACGTATTAATTTTTAAAAAATAGTCCATTAATTATTCTATGAAATAACAAAATGTTCGCAATCGATTACCTTGAATCACGTAGATGTATTTTCATATCCCGATGTTCGAAATCGGTTTAGTAAAACAATACTCTTTATGTAGCAGTCTCATTTCTAATAAAAAATTGGTAATTGAGGAATGAAAATATAAAATGTTTAATATCTCCGCCGTTCGTGAACGGATTTTGACAATCTATAGTTTGTTAGAAAACTTATTTTATGAGATCCTTAATTATTTGCAACGTGATTAAATTGCTTTATTCTAATGTTATATGCGTAAAACATGTTGTATTTTATTTTGATATAATTACCCATATCTCATAAAGTAAATAACATATCCAAAAACAAAAATAATAGCGTTTAATAGTTACGTTATGTAAACCATTTGAAGCTAAGTTCGTTAACATCGGTTCAGCCATTTCTGAGATAATTACATGAAAATAGTGTACATACATATAGACGCACACACACATACATACATTGTCCAAATTTGTCGATCTGAGTCGATTGATATATGAGACTCAGCCCTCCGGACCACGGAAAATGTTTTCTAAGTTTGAGCGAATCCTTTACATTTCTTTGTAAGAAATGTAAAAAGAGTTATACTTCAGCGATAGATTTCCAAACTAGTAATGTTCGCCCATCTATCAATGAATATTGACATCTACTGACATATAATGGCATTTATAATAGACGTTGTAATAGTTAATTCTGTCGCATTTAATTATGCTATTGAGAGTAGAAGTGTGCGCCGCGCCACACCGATGATTACAGGTTAAAATACCGTGACGCCGGCGCGCCACCGATTTTTACATGAAATCGTCGCGCGGCGCACACCTCTAATTGAGAGAACCGCAACGCATATTCATTCAATTGCTTTCCTATCTTTTCAATTGCCATTACAAAATGTCCCACAAAATGGAACACTTGAAGTAATATATGATTTACTGATTTCATCTCTGTGGTGTGACGCTAAATCATATTCCATACCACTGCCCTACCTTTAAACTATTTCATATCGGTTCCAGAGCTTAGAAATATTTCCTAGAAAGCACAAGTTTCGTAGTTCAGTTACCATTCCTTTATTGACCTGAAGTGGTTTCAATTGTTTCGATTAACTTTTCCCATTGGTGGTGAAAGAGGAAAAGGCGGGATTTCGATTTACGATCCACTTTCCAGTAGACTAAGCAGGAACTTTCCACAGAAGTCATAACAAAAACAAGGAAATACGATTTCCGCACTGAGTCACTATTTCTGCTGTCGAAGTCATTGGTGTTGCAAAGGACCGTAGCAAAGGGATAAAAAGAATAATACCAACAATGGACTGAATTGGTTCAATCTTCGTCTTTGTGTAACCGCCACGGGTACAGACTGACGTGATCCAAAGAAAACCAAGCGTAAGACTTTGTGTGGAGTAGTTGAGGGGGATAAATCCGTTGCAACGCTACTACGTTGAAATGTGGCCTTAATCACACAGTGACATCCAACTTCCAAAATTAATGATTCGTAAAAGGCGTTTTTCTATAGTCAAAAATTATGGAATTTGGAAGGCTCTTCGTTTTATTCTTTCGTTTACCTAAATGCACTACCCTCGAAATTATAATAATCCTATTAGCATTTTTATCGAAATATTATTATCCGAGGGATTAATTGCAAACCGGTATTTACCTATGTTTAAAAAAGATAACGAAAAAGTACGATTCTTTATTTCATATTCACACTTCAGCATGAATAATCTCATTCTAAAAAAAGTAATGCTAGTAGTCCGATATCCCTATTCTCGGAGTTGTACTAACAATGTACGCTCTGATACCATATCGAAAAATCAATTTTGCATACTACCCTTAAATTGTATCCATTCCGTTCTTCTATGATACTACCAAGGTTACCGAAATTCACCATTGACAGTTCTCCGTGTGCTCCGTTGATTCACCAGTCAGACGAAGCAAGCTCGGTTTAATCCGCGATTAGCTACATATTCAGCAACGATCGGCCCTCGTTTCGCCTGGCACTGGAAACTGTCTCGCTGCCACCGCATCCGCATCAAAACCGGAACACTATCTCTGCCACGTGGGATAAGAGCTGGGACCGGTCGTTCACAAAATACGAAAATACACCAACAAAGTCCAGGATACTACCGACATCGAGCGAAATTACCAATCGATATTCATTTGCCCCTCCCTTGCCCCGACTGTTCGCAAAACCACCCAACGAAAGCGGCTTCCAGTGTGTAAACAGAGGAAATAAACTCGTAGGAACAGTATTACCGCCCTCACTCATATCTCCCATCCCCCTATTATCTGCTTTCGAAACTCAACACGAACGACGACCTATGCGCAAAAGGTCGACGGGAAAAGAATTACTACCCCGAAAGAAGACGGCTTCTTATCCTTTTCGTCGCATGGACCACATCCAAACTATGGGGACGCACGGTTGATGGGAAAGCCCAACGGGAAAACCGAAACAGCTGCTGCTACCAACGACGATGACGACAGCAGCGAGAAAGAAAATAAACTTGTCAACCTATTTTGACCTACGTTCGCATCACTGCCTAACGGCGAAGCTTACACACATACATACACTGGTAAATGCATATAAGAGCTATTCTGCCCCACTTCTAATTGCAAATTAGTCCCATGTTCTATGGGATTCCCTGTCTACATGGGACTTACTTTCGATTATTGCGGCAGTGTTCCACTCAAGCACAGTATACTTAGTAGAGTGTGGGCACTTGCTGCCTCGTTTACATTGCACTTGTTTGTATATGTGTAAACGAATTGCTTCTCTTCTGGAATTGCTTCCGGCAAAATACGTTTGTTTTGATGACACACTCCTACATCCGGCGCGTTCGGGGCGTAAGCCTACAACTAGATCACAGCCATTGACGTGTACTCCGACTGTGTATGTACATGATTTATTCAGGCGAGTTCAACTGCAGTAGGGTACTTGGAACAATGCCCCAGGTTTACGAAGGTATACTACAGAAACCTGTTAGCTGGCTAACATTTTTGTTTTGGTTTGTGCACATTTGTATTTTTATGTGTGTTTTAAAGATTGTGTCCATCTGACAGTTTGTCGGAATGTGGCAGTCTGGACCAGAGTTGAAAATAATCGAAGCTATTTTTGACGGCTACGGTCCCTGTGCAACGCGGCAGTTTAAACTATTTGCGTGTGTGCCAACATCTCACACAAAGCTGTTGTACTAAGCAATTTTCGGCATTGGCCAGGTTTTTAGGGATATCCGCCGGTGTGTTGCAATAATTCTGTGTTTACCCTCTACTATTCTGTTCAACCGAATCTATTTGCCATTCTCCTGATTTTCGTTCCAAAATGATTCCCGAAAACAAAATTGAATCATTCATCAACATTCAATAGGCTGCTACCATCATTATTGCTTGCACAAACTTAGTTCCCGTTTCATATATAGCTTGATAACACATCGTTTCAAGCACATCCCTTATGCCTTCTTCCTACTCTCCCTGGTGTCTCCAAAACCCCAAAGAGACAAATCAACAACGATTCCGGCTGATTGGAGTAGGTCAGGGCTTCACGCTAATACGATAATCGCTAGGCCTAGACAACTGACCAGCCTACAACTACGAAACCGAAAGCCATAATGGTTTAGTACAGTTCTCTAAGCTTGCATGACGCCCACATTGACCCGGCAAGTCAATACGATAAATTGATGCGTCAGTTAGATAATAATGAACAGTCACACGTGCAATTATTTATGCTCACGTTGCCCCACGAGGGATTCAAAGTGGTGGGTTGGCGAATGAGCAAATACCTGCTAAGTTGATTACCGCTGACTATTGGTTCCTTCAAGTGGATGAACGATTAATGGTAGCTTTCTGAGTGCTTTGTTTGCTCCGCTAATGACCCACTAGATTAAGCCGTCCGATGCATATATGCGTGCGTTGAGTTTCGCTGTTGATTTTGCTGCAGTTTTTGTGAAGTGCTCTCAGAAAAAAATATAGGGCTAGTATGATTGTCGATCAATACAAGTAGGGAACTTGTTCACTTGCTGTAACAATCACGAAAGCCTGTCATTTTTTATTAGTGTACTGTACAGTAGAGTGCCAATATGTATTGTCATCCTGAATTTTCAACACAGACACGACACATCTCAAAAGCTTTAGCTTTTCGAAAAAATGCTACATTTTAGCTCAACCGGAATACAGTTACTAAGCATTGCGTTATTCCAACCCGAAATTCATGCAGGTGCTTAATTCTTAAAGGTCTTGGTTTCTTCATGGCTCGAGCGCCCACCTTTGGGAATAAATCTAACAGTTATTTATCGCCATGTTTTCGGGATATACCCAGTAGCAAGACCTCCCTTCCATCCTTTCCATTTTTTTTTCGTCCGTCACATAAATGCCATCTGGGGGTGGGCGTAGCGTATTGGTAAATCGATTGCCTTGTACGCAGCGCACCTGGGTTCGAGTCCCGACCCCGCACATAGGGTTAGAAATTTTTCATAAAAGATTTTTCTAACCCGAAGAGGCGAATGACCTTAAGGTTAAAACCTCTATAATCGAAATAAAAAAAAAATAAATAAATGCCATCTCTGATTTTCAAATTTTTTTGAATTGAATTCATTTTTTAAAATAAGAGTGTACTTTATTCGAATTCGTTTTTCGAACAAGTTTTTTGGCACGTTGTTTGGATTTGGATTTTACAAGTAGCACGGTTTCTGCTTTTATTCTAATTCCATAGAAAAGTTGTGAAAAAGTCGGATCTTGAGGTTTCCTTTTGGCCTGCATTTCAACAATATGGTTGTTTTCGGAACAGTATTAACAAATAGACGTCAAATATGGATGCCTGAGGCCATTTTAAAAATAAAG